>NC_092072.1:22733244-23033244 GCF_039877785.1 Chaetodon trifascialis
GACACGCAGACACAGACACACACACACACACACACACACACACACACACACACACACACACACACACACAATGAAATTGCTTCGAATAGCAGTAACAATAGATTAATAGTTCTATACAACAAATACAGCAATTACAATGTTGTGTAGTGAGCCAAGGCTACAGGGCCCACAGTGTGGTGTGTTAGCCTAAGCAAAGTGGAGATATTTATGTTGCTCCTGGGCCTAAAGCTGCTTCTTGCTTCGAGAATAACCCTTTGACTTTTCCGGCAGTTGGGACACAACACACGTAATTTTTCTCTGTCTTAAGAAGTTGCAGTATTTATTAATTGACACACTGTAACCTATATTGTACATGCACAGCTAAAGTAACGGCTCACCACACACATTCACTCACTCTATCTCACTCTCTCCTAATCAACCACTCACTCAGCATGCACACACATTGTGCACTGCCCTATTCCTTTAAGGAGTTATTGTTACTGTTATAACACCATCCCCCACTCTGGGTGCCACTTATAACATAATTCCACTCCAGCACAGTAATCAGCATGCATATACACACAGTCCTATTTGTGTTAAGTCCATGGGAGAGGATTCAGTATAACCAGTAGCCTACATTTCAAGTCCACTGCAAGTGAGGAGCTGGCAAAAGTACTGCTTGTCAGTGCAAACAACGTGAAGCGGTCCATTTGTATAGTGTGCACATATTCAAGTGGAGAAAAAAACTGTAAAGGCAATGATAACACCCATTCTACAGGCTATGACTTATTCTTATTATTCTATTATTCTTATTCTATTCTTTTCAGAAAAATACAGTTTTCAATCACAGTGTATGTGGTAGTTAAACACACACACACACACACACACACACACACACACACACACACACACACACACACACACACTCACCAAGAGCATTTCTGGTGATTTGGTGCACCAGCCCCAGTCACTCCCGAATGTGCTGGACATGCTCAGAAGCTGAAGGGGTTGTGTCAGGGTCCAGAGGCAGGCCAGCTGCCAGGTGTGTGGGCTCCCTCATTTCACATCAGGAAGCTGAGAGTGAAACCAGTTGCACTGTTCTGTGTGGCTCTGTATGCCATGCCAGCATCGGGCATAGCTTTTCAAAGTCCACACCTTTCTCAACGTTTGTTAACTAGTGGTCCACGGGCCACATCCATCCCGCAGAATATTAATGAATTCAGAAATTGTGTGCATCTAGCATTAGTCACTGCTGGAAGGGGTCCACTCTGGCCTCAGAGTAATCCTCCAATTAGCTTGCCAACCCCTGGCAACGAGCCAAAAAGTCCATAATTCACAGTTCAGTCATTCTACAGGATCAGATTATTCTCCAGCTCCATCCTCTCTACTCTGTGGATCCACCATCAAACTGCTCAGCTCTCAGGTAGGTCATTCCCTGGCAGTAACAGCAACGCATTGGCCAGATTATGAGATGTAACTCTGGAGTTGTTGGAGAATAACTGAGCTTGTCTTTTAAACTCAAGGCATCAATTTTTTATTGTCATTGTCAACTGTTGTATTAAGTCTCAAACTGGAATCCTGAAGAGGAGTTTTTGTTGAGATAAGGCCTCATTCATTGGTAATTGAACTGTTAGTTCTGTACTGAGCACAGACTGGTTCCATGGTGGTGGTCTGAGAACATTTTCTAGTTATCTAGTTATCATTATGGGGTTTCCATGTTTTTGGGAACCTGTACACACTGATATAAGCTCATAAAAATAACATTCATTTTGTAGAAAAGTGAAAATACTGGAGCAGTCTGAATACAAACAGGGGCCTCTGTCGTGAATTGTGAGCAATTTCTGTCCTTTACAAACACACCACATGAAAACAAACTGCAGATCGCTCATGTCACCATTCAGACAACCATTCTTAACACAGTGACCTCTCTGCCGGAGCCCTTTCACTGTGCACGTCAAGGACACAATTGCCAAATTAAAGCATTCATCTGTGTTGCCTGCCAAATTTCTGAAGGAGGTATTCAGCATTGTTAATCCCACTCTTTTATCTACTGTGAATAGCTTTCTGTCCACTGGCTGTATTTCTTTCTGTCTAGTGCACCCATTTCTTAAAAAAAACAAACAAAAAACCCCCCAAAAAAACAGTGTTGACCATCTGGATATATACAAAATGACACATTTCTAAAGTACCATGTTTATCATACGTGTGTGTGTGTGTGTGTGTGTGTGTGTGTGTGTGTGTGTGTGTGTGTGTGTGTGTGTGTGTGTGTGTGTGTGGAGCCATTTACATATAAATCCCAAAATATATTTCAAACAAATCCTTCAGTTTGCCTTCATTAATACTGAGACTGATCTGACTCCAGGTAGTTGGCCATTATTGTTGAATAGACCAAGAAAAGAGAGAAACCAACAGAAAATAAGGCTTCATCAATAGTAAAGCAGAACAGTTAATCACAGCTCTACCCACACTGTTAGGGGCAACACACACCAGCAATGTATGATGTGCATCACACACCCACACCTATTGTTTTCATATATGAGTCTGCATGCCAGCTTTGACTCGGGCTCATCACGACACGTTAGGATATGCTGCTGTCCAATTTCCCAGCATCGAGATGTGTCAGCTCTTCAGAAGAGCAGCAATTTTATCACTTTTGTTCAGCACATCTCACCAAATTGCCTGACCTTTTGTCTGTGTGACATGTCCAGTGTGTGATGCAGACATCAACTGATGCATGTGAATTGACACAGCACTATGGGCAGTAGGTGATTTCAGGGGGAATGAGGACAAACCCCCCTTGTTAGCAAAATGACCAAAATGCATCCCTGTTGTTAACCTGCCATCCTCCCTCTCCATCCTCTAGTAGCAGAGAGAGTGCAGGGGCAGAGAGGTTGTTTAGTTGAATTTTAGTCTGGTCTGTTTGACTCATTGATCTGACTGAGCTTTGTGCAGTGAGAATCCATGTCCTCCACCATGGCTCTGAAATATCAGTGGTCTACTGTGTGGTGCAGTGATGGGTCCATGGCGCTGTCCGTGGTGCTGAAGTAGCAGACCGCTTTGTAATTGCGCCTTTTTCTCTCAGTCCTGCCCCTGTGTCAGTTTTATCTTGGATGATATTGGCAGAAATATATATTATAGATATTCAATTCTATACTATATTAGAACCATTATATTTTATGGAGTGGTGTCACCTTCATGATCAAAGGGACAATCAGCAATGTGTAATCACAGAATATAGTATCACAGACACACTCTGCTGCCTGTAGTATTCCTGTAATATTTCTATGTTCATTCAGTAGCATCTGTGTTGTTAATGAACATCCCCAGACCGAGCAGCCTCTGTGGACAAATATTTTAGGGAAGACATGACTACAGATAGATTAAGGGTCATGGGGTTCGTATTAAATTGGGTTACTGTTTGGGACATCCTCCCTGTTAAAAATGAACAAACTCACTGCCTGACTACGGGCCAGCTTCACTAAGTAAATGGCATTTTGCAAATGTGCACTGCGGAGTTTGTAGTCAGATTCTGTGTATATTCAGCACCTAATTAGATGAGACAGCAGGTCATTATGCAGCCAGCTCCTGGGCTGCTCTTGGTATTGAACCTCCAGATGCACTCGTGAGTGACGGAGAGCTCATAAGTGCAGTTCAGAGGTGAGATTTCAGTGAGATCGCTCAGCTGATTACAAAATACTCCACCTCAGAAAAACTATTACTACCACTCAAAATGTTACTCAAACTAAAAATGATATTACAATCAGCAGCACATCTCTAATTATCAATAAACATGTTCATGGTAAACAAAAAATAAAGTATGACTCAAAGAAGCACATAGTATACACAAGAACACAGCAGGGATCTGGTGGAGGGAGAGAGAGAGACAGAGAGGAAAGAGATGGAGCAGGTGGAGGTGGTGTTGATATGGAAGTTCGTTAGGTACCAGTTACTCCCATGCAGGCCTAAAGAGCTGCTTCATGGTAAACTGTCTTATGTGTCCACTCACCATCACTGTTGACACACTGCACATGTGGGATCTGCGTTCCTGGTCCACACTCTTTCTCATTATCAGGGATGCACTCCTCCAGTTTAACCACCAGCCAGTCGTAGCAGCTGGGCTCTTCACACGGTATTGCCTCCACCAGGTGGGGGCAGTTACCCGTCCCGCCTGTTGGCTCATTGACAATCTTCCTCTTCCTCAGTTTGAAGCCTGTCGGGGAACAACAGGAATCTAATGAAGTAAATGAACACAAAACAGCCCCACACTAATCACACACAGTCCCTCCCTCTGTGATCTGCTCAGCAAAAACTTGCTGCAATTTGACAAAATCTAATGTGCAACTGTAAGCACATTAACATCACTCTACAGTCACAGTGTGACTTTCATGATAACTGTAATATTGCATTTAACATGACAGTCCATTAAGCCTGAAGTTGACAGAAATTCCAAAAAGAACTTCGCATAATGACTGTTTTTATACTGCTCTTATTACAGTGGCTTTTACCCAAAGTGACTACTGCATGCAGGAATCCATCAATTCAACTGGGGTTTGTTCTCATGTGTCGTTTCCTCTGCTCAAGGGCATGGGATTCCTTGACCCAGGTCCTTGGAAGGGGGGATGTTAACTCCAGCGCAGCCAAGGTCACACACCCACTAATCCACACTCCTGCTCCAGCCCGATAAGGCAGCAGAGCCCTGGAGTGCCTGCAGGACTCAGGTGGAGATGGCAGAATCTCCCCTTTTCTATTTCATTTTTGTCTCTCTTTTTCCCTCAAAACCTTTATTTAATCAGGCAGATCAGCAGAACATGTACCGCCATGTGTCTGGTCCCATTGATGGAGGTTTTATCTCGTAGGGGTGAGGGGGCAGGGAATTCAATTCTATCAGGCATTACTCACTTGCTATCTGCAGGGTGTATTATGAATGGCAAGGCTGCAAGATAGCAGCGCAGCACAGGCAGCTAGTGTCAGAGCAAGAGGCTTCATTTTGATTTCAGACACACACATTGTAAATGTAAACAATCATGTGATTAAAGTTTTAAATCAAAAGGACTATTAACAGTTTTTAAAACTAAAATCCCAATTTGAAAGAGAATTTTCAAGTTGTAAGAGTTGCAGTTTTTTTCTGACATCATTAACAATTAAAACCCCTTTTTGACAAGTTGCCTTGAGTTACAATTCTAAGAAATGAATGTAAATCTCAAGTGTGTAATTGCACAGAATTTGAATTTGTTCAGCCCATACTGTTCAAATACTAGAAATGTGTGCATTCCTCTGTAGACAGAAGATCATAAAGTACAAACTAACATTTAACTAATGTGTGTTGGAATCACAGCCAATTGATTTGCATGTTCCATATAAAGAGGATGAAAAGATTTGAAGCTGGAAGGACACGATTTGAGTCTATGGATTTCAGGATAATGAGTGCCAGGTTACACACTCTTGACAATGTGTGTGTGTTCACGTTCATGTTCCATTATGTACAGCACACGACAGAAAGACCAGAAGCAGCATAGTGAGCAAATGAGCGAGTGAGAGCGGATCCATCATTAAGATGCATGGAGGAGAATTTCCAACCGTCCCTTTCATTTGAGGTGCTTCATTAAGGCAGAGTCAACAGGCATTAGTCATGGTGGACGCTGCTGTTCCAGGGATAATTAAGGGCTGAGACAGCGACCGCTGAGGCAACCCCAATGATTGACTAGCACAACCTGCCACAACAGCCTACAAATCGGCAGAGGAGATGATGACATTTTGGCTGCCATTCCAAACTTAGGTCCTCCTCTCGTGCTGTCAGAAAGCCAGAATATTGACTTTGATACCAGTAGCAGGTTTTAGACCTCATTACTAATAAGATGAAGAATCCAGAAAACACATGCTGTGATATCCCAGAATGACAGGGTCACATATTTTGATACGTTGCATATGTACAGAGTTGACCTGTATGTACACATGTGGGCAATATGTAGGCCTGGGTAAGTATGTTCAGCATCTGACAGCCCACTCCCCTAAAATGTCAGAAGGGTTGGTTGCAGCGCACCACATGCTATCGATCTGGTACCAAAAGTCAGATAGACAGGATGCAATAAGAGAATGTAATAAGACACTGGTGAGGATGTAGAGGATGACATCATGCCAGTTTCCAACCTAGCATGGTAAGCTATTTGTGATCATGGTCTTTGTTCTAAGATGTGCAAAACATGTCCTTGACCTAGACAGAGATGAAATTGATCAAATTTAACACAGGAAGAGCCTCCAGTAACACAGATCGTATTTCCATGTCGACACAAAGCCAGTGGTAGAGCAACACACTCCATTTGTTTTCTAATTGTTATTTTCTGGATCCAACTGAAGCAGATTGCACCAAAGGTGAACTGGTGAAGCTGAGGTTGTGTTTACGCAAAGGGAAATTTTTCAAATCATTTCATATGAAACCACTCTTATATTTGTGCTAATGCCCAGTTTCAGGAAAACAAAACCTTAATCCTGATGTGCCTATCGAACTCTGTTAACTACTTTATGACACAGTGGCATAATTCTCATCAGGAAGACTCACCTTTTTTGGCTGCCTGGTCCTGGCAGTTTTCATAGGTGCAGGGTCCCCAGGCGCTCCACGAAGACACCTCACACTCAACTGGACAGCTGATATGGCACAACTGGGTAGTGATCGGGGGGATACCCAGACACAGATCACTTACCATTGGTCGCAGTGCTTTGGAGACACAGATAAGATCAGTGGAATGTCAGCAAAATGTAACAAGATACAGTGAAACAAAGGAGAACAGAAAAATTAGGGACATTAAACCTATCAAACTGCAAAATTTGAAGATGTCCTGAACATGTTCCACAGTTCTTGTCATTGATAACCATGCAAACACTGTTCAACAGAAGACACAATTAGGGAATGAACCCAGGGTGCTAAGACGGTGGAAGAGTTTCCCGCTTTACCACCAGCTACAAATATATGACTTTCTAACTAAGATATCAGAACCTTCCATTCATTTTCAAAGCTGTACAAAAGACCCAGCATATATGTGCAGAGACCACATTATTTCAACTGCAGTCTTCAAAGTTATGTGAAATCTGTATGGTTTAACAAAACAAACCAAACAGACATGAAAACATTCAAAAAAGAAAAAAGCAGAAATTGGTCTTTTAGATCTCCAATACCCCTGCCTTCAGAATCCCATATCCCCCCAGAAAAAAAAATCCTTTCAGCTAAAAATCAAAGCCAAAAATGCAAACACTCTGCTCTTTCATTCACAGCACCCAACCCCCAAAATATTCCAAAACCAGACAACTTTGAAAAAACAAAGTTTGTTTTATTCTCCCTGCACAGCAGGCCAGTCTTCCATTTGGCCTGATTCTCAGTGGACCTCAGCTCCAAACAGCTGTAGGTGACTCTCTGCAAGGTCGTCAGGCTGATGAATCATTCTCACTGTGCAACAACAGGGCCTCATTCACATGCAAATTGCCTCCGCTTGGCCAAACGTGTGTCCTTTAATAGTGTTGCTTAAATGTGGCATGCCCTTGAGTGCCCATGTAACACAAGAACAGGTGATATGTAGAATAATGTGACGTCAGTAGGCGCTGTTCTATCTGCATCAATATCAAGTCATTTTCTGATTATTTTCCATACTTTGATTGGTATTTCTTTACAGCAGCTAAACAGATGTTTTTATGGAGAGAACAATAAGAACTAGAATTTGCTGATATGGGACTTCAGGCTGTCCGATCGGGCTCCCCAATCAGGCTGTTGTATTGGGCCATCTAATGGCATCCGGGGACCTGTATAATACCTGTTGAACAGGATTGCTAACATTGCAGCAATTCAATGCAGCATTCAATTACATTGAATGTTACCATTACATTACCATCTAATGGTCATTTTACATGCTAGACTGGTCATTAAATCCAATTCCTGATGGTTATAAGTCAACTTATTTTCTAAAACAAGAGCAAACAGTGTACTACACTATACTGCAGGTTATGGAGGTCCATTTAGAGGCATCAACATTTAAATTAACACTAAATAAAAAAAAGAATTACCTCTTTTATTGAGACGTTTCGGTATTTTACGTAGGAACTAAATGCTTGGCATTGAAATGGGTTTGGGAGTGAGACTAAAGAGATTGTGGTGGGAGGGGTCTTTTGACTCCCTGCCGATCTGTGTTTTCACATCCTCTCATAGTGCCATTCTGAACCCTCAGAACACCATCATTCTTCTACTTTCTGCATCCTGCTCTCCATTTCATGAATCATTTCTGTCATGCTCCAGTGTGAGTGGCACAGCTGTGTAGAAGGTATAAGGACTGTAATGTAACTGGCTTAGAAGACAGTGATTAATTACTACACTCCTCTGAATATTCCACTCCACCCTACCCGCCTGTGCATTTTGCACTGCTTCTCCATGAACTGTGCGTTTGACATCACCAAAGACATTAACGTTCATTTAATACCCTGGGAACCTTGAACTACTATAGGAAATACTGATAATATTGGCAGAAAAAATTCAAAACAAAAATATCACTACTGGCTGAAATTCCACATCATTGTAGCAAACTATAACTTACAGCTGACAGTATTAAAGAGATTATTGGTATATATGCTACTGTACTAACAGGTGCTGAATTAGATTACACAAATGACCTGTTGATGAATTTAATTCCAATATGTCCATGTGTTGTCACACTAACAGTACAGTCAGACACCTCATTTTTATTAAAAGGCTTTCATCCACATGGTTCATTAAGAACTTTTGGAGGACAATAGCCTCTTTGTTCTCCTCTCCTCCCTCCTTGTCCAGTCTGAGCTGCTCTCCACGGCCATAACAAAGGCTGATTAATGGAAATCTCCACATAGACTGCCCTTGCACAGGTATCTCTGTGCCAGATGGTCCAGTCTTCCCTGTGCTGCGCTTCCAGCCACCAAATTAGGAATCTCAGAGGCCGCCGTCCTGCCCTGCTACGTGCCAGTTGCCATCAATAACCTGACAGCCAGTTCCTTTCCAGCCGAGGATTCCCGCCATCACAGCGGCACAGCTGTTGTACAGCATGTCACAGTTTGCTCCCTGATAGGGTTTCATATTCACTGGAACTGGTACAGGAAAAACAGCTGATATAACTTATAATAACAACATCTTTAACTTGTTATCTTCTTAAGAACATCAGAAACTGGTTATGAAATACATATGCGCCACCAGGAAGAATACAAAGCTGCTTATGATAAACCAAAAACACCCCATTTGTGCACGTAGCGTTGTAATAAACAGTGATGTTGTCAGCAGTAATCTTTGCATGAGTGTGATAGAATTTCAGGACTGAGTAAATCCTTCACTTTCCAACTGTGAGCATATCAAATCAAGAATGAGCAGTGATCTGGAATGGCTGTGGCTCCCAGTAATCGGACTGGGAATGATGTGTGTTCACAGATATTACTGCCAGACTATCCTATCTCTGTCACTGAGGGATTTGCCGATCATCCTTGAAAGCAAATGATAAGATTACATCAGCTTAATTGGGCTACAGATTCCCTCCACACAGCTGCTTGGCTCATCACAATGATATCGTCCACTGTATGCTGTGACGCAAGGACTAGGAAATGAACCATGTGCTGCAGTCTCGACAAGAGCAGGCACATATGAAGCTGAGTGTCCAGGTCAATGCTGAAGGTGGCTTCAAATGTAGTTCCTCTATGTCTGCTGACTCCAAAGACACACTATTGACTCTACTCAAGTCAGTGGGGGTTTTTTAGCTAGGGTGTAAATAGTTTTCAAGTAAGCAAATTTCTCAAAATATTGTGGCAGACTCAGATTTTATTGTTTTCATTAGAATTATTTTGCATGTTTTGTTTTGCTTTTTTCTTGCCACCCTTGTCACTGGCCTCCCACCAATAAACACAGCCAGCTGGATTGCCAGGAGTACCTTGTTTTAGATAATAGATGTAATTAAGGAGGTCAAGGTAATCAGGAGCAGACTTTGCTGTTTTTACAGAACATCTGGATTATTCCATGTGAGAGGTAGACTTTACTTGAACAGAAATGAGTGAACTTTAAATGTATTTTTTGTCGATCTACATAGTGGACAGTTTGAGCACATGTCATTACTGAATGTCACATTAGCAGCCCCTTAAAACTGCAGCTAGTGTGAAAGGTGCTTACATGATAGCAAACTGACCAGATCCTTCATTTCCTCGAGCCAGTCAGTTGACATTATGCAAACACCAAATCAATCAGATGAAAATCCTCTTCTTCCAAAGAAAAAGCTGCACTATAAAACCACAGTGGTGAAGGGAATTAGATGTATCCAACGCAGAAGCAGCTGAAAGAAGGTGGTGAGAAAGTGTCCTAATGAATACAGGGGGTGGATAAAGGCTCTCATTTACATCATGGTGTGTCCAACTTGGGGGTTGGCTGAAATTATACATGACAGCACAAAACCTGTGAGAGAGTGAGGACAGGTGCAGGGTGAAAAAAAAGAACGTGCACTGCAACTGAGCTGGCAGAGCTTCTCCTCATTTATCACACCCATTCCGCTCTTCTTCCTTCTCACCTTTCTTCTTCTGCCACCAGCCTGTTTGTCACACCTTGACACCACATCCAGTCACTTTTCACCTGTCATAATACCTGTATTAATGCCTCCCTGCTTCCACCCAAACACTTCCCACAACAATTACTGTGTTAACATGCAGGCAGGGTGGCTTGGCTGGAGGTGCAGCCACTTCGTATCTCATCCTGACAATATATGTGAAGAGGAAGTGCGGAAAGTGTGAGACTTACTGCTGTTAGCAAAATGTGGAATTTTGACACTGAAGGATGAAAGTGTGGCTGGTTGTGAGCATCTGATCTGAATAATTTCTAGCAGCAGACGCCAGTTCAGCCTCCCCGGCCAGATGGACTGGGACTTATTGTGTCAGTGCTGGATAAGCAAGGGCGTGCTACCAGGCCACTTCCAGCCTCCGTGTGCTCAGTAATGCCACCAATTTACATGAAAGCTCATATTTCATCTGCTGTCCTCTCTGTGTGGCTTTTGCACACACATTAGCATATTCATATAGCTCAGTCCCAGATTTGATATGAGGGGAAAACCACTTTAATTCTCTTCTGTGGTTCACACATGGCTGGTGAAGGGGGGGGGCTGGAACAGATGACATGACTCTGGTGTGTGTGTGAAACGCAAGCCTAAGCAGATGATTCGAAAGCTCATAAACAACTTTTTTGTCTGCCACTCAGCTCTGGCAGATGTGTTTTGAAGCTGTTTATAACAAGTTGGTTGCGAAACATGAGCTATTAAAAATGTTGTAATTTACTGCACCAACGTTCTTTGCTTTCTGTTGCCAAGATATTGATTCTTGCCCCGTTACTCTTCCCTAATGTGGTTTGTTTGCTGTTTGAGCTAATAGCAGCACTTGATAGGTAGAATGAATTCTGTCTAATGTACTGAGTGCTGTGCAGTTAGAATAGTGGAAATGGATATAAGCTGTGGATTACTTCCAATGGGTCCCAACTCCAGCATTTTACTGTAAAACAATGTTTAGGAATGACAGCAGATGTTTTCCTGTCAAATCCAACATGATGACATTATAAATGATGCTCCCGGTGTTCTTTGTCTTGGTCTTTGTTTCCAGTAACAAAACAACATTGTCTACTAAAATTCAAATGCCAAATTGTTTTTCCAAATTATGTTTACTGGCACCAGTGTCCTCCAGTCCAGGAAGAGTTTAGATGTCATAGGGAGGCAGTCAGAGTAGATTAAAACTGGACAAAATGCTGGGCTTTGACACTGGAGATAGGAGTCATCTGTCCTGTGTGCCGTTTTTTGGTTATTACTATTAAATATGTTAAGGTTTGGGAAAAGTCAACATTGACTTTCTTTAAAATATAAACAAGACCTCCACCATCCCATCATTCTAATTATTTTTAAGCAAGTGCTTCAGCTGTCCAAACAGAACCAGAAAAGCAATAATTAAGCCTCAGCTGTCAAAAGCAGATATTGTAGGAAAACAAATTCAACATGGAACCAATGAACATTTTGCAGATATGTTCACTATATTGTGACTTTGCTGACATGTTCAATAAAAATGTTTTGTCAGTATATTAATAAAAGACAAATTAGTTTGAGACAGAATTGCAACAACAGCAACAATAACAACAACAACAACAACAACAACAACAACAACAACAACAACAATAATAATAATAATAATAATGCACGGGAAGTAATGTGGTTGTTGATGTCAAAAACCTCCATGTGGTGCCACGTTTCAAGCTGCATTGTCCTACATAAAGCTGAAATGATTATCCTGTGATCTCAACATAATGAACTTGGTTTTCTTGTGACCACATAATAATTATTCAGATTGTTTGATCTTAACATTCCCAATATCACCCATTTCTGTGCTTTCTAATAAGGCACTCTTTATAAGGTGTCACTAATTGTTTCATTAATGGTTGATGAACCATGTACTGATGCTTTAAAAATCACTTAGAGCCGTGGCCACTGTGTTGTAAAAAATCCCTTGTGAATTATATCAAGTCATTAATGTCCACAGGATTCTACACAGGATAATACAGGATTAATAACAACAATGTAAACGTTAAAGGGCCAGTGTGTAGCATTCAGTGATACCTAGCGGTGACCTTGCAGGTTGCAACCACATGAATATCCCTCACCTCACACTCCCCTATGGTGGCTGCTGAAAATGTGAAAAACGAGAAAAACGCTCTGTAAAGCCAGTGTTTGGTTTGTCTCTTCTGGGCCACAGTAGAAACATGGTGGTGCAATATTATTTTCAGGTGATTTTACACTAATGAAAACATGCTTGTGAATGTTATATTCCATTTCTGCTGAAAGATTTTCAAAACATTGCAAAGAAAACTTTGCTCTTAATAATGGCTTATAACTTATCTATAAAGCATTACTAAATCATTTATTAACATTTATGAAAACACTTTTCCATTTCCATTTCCAAATCCTACATAAAGGTTACCTTGTTAGAAAGTGGTACCCCTGAGTCTGATGCGGTAATTGTCTATAAACAGTTGGCAATCTCTGCCAGTTTCCTTTATGATGCCACTCACAATCAGATCAACAACACCATTAATTATCATAGCTGATACCTGCAACCAATCAAGCAGTTGCATAATGTTCTTAGAATATTCCCATAAAATCCTACAGTGTGCCTATATTTGTTAACAATTAATGTGCAGTATATTAACCAAATTACATAGGCTCTGTAATATATGCACAATACTTTTATAAGGAAAGATACAGTAGTGTGTCTCTGGTAGCCAATCATAGTGACCTATCAATGAAAAAAACACCCAGATGGTGTCCATTCCGAGCCAATGCCTCACCATTTGGGGAATATTTTCTCTGGCAAAGTGTAGTCAGCACACAAGTACCATAGTGTTACAGTTACTGAGGTATGTAAACGTTTCTGCAGCCTGAAGGCTGAATATGTAATTTCTGAGCATATTTCAATTATGTGAGATGCATTAAAATCTCTCTATTTTAGTGTAACTATATTCTATTAGCATTTTGGAAAAGCAGAGACACAATCACCAGGTCATCAAACTAGATGCTCTCCACCCCCTGGCTGTGCATGAACAAACAGATCAATGACAGGGCACGCACTCGGAGTCAGATCCAGAAGAAAATAAAACCTTTTTTCTTTCATTATATTCCTTTACTTTTTGATTGCATGTGGTTTTCAACATAAAAAAGGGAAATTATTTCATATTGGTTAACTCAGCTCAAACAAGCTAAATGCATTTATAGTTTGTATTTATGTATATAACACTGGGAAAGTCACCTTCTTTGCTCCTGAGTGATCCCAGGTTAGGCGGAGTATCAGCGCTGGTCTGGACACAGTAGACCTCTCGGGTCTGAATCCCACCTCCACACAACCCTGTCTGATTTCCACGCCGACGGTCCTGTTGGCTCAGCAGCACATCCACCCTGCACTCTGTCCACTCTGTAGTCTTCCAGCTGTAACTGAGGACAGAGGTGGACACAAGAGGAGTTAGTCTGATACAGTATATCAGTCCCATATTGTCTTGTCTTAAAAAAAAACGCACATAAATTTGAATTAAAAGAATAGAATTAATCACTACATCAAATGTTCTTTCAAATGTTGTGGATCGGCATCAGCTTTTAAGAACAGATGCATGGGAGAGGAGATCTATCGTGTGTTGTTGAGTTGCTGCCATACAAGCTGTCAGTCTGGTCTGTCGGCCTGCTCCAAACACGATGCATACTGACCAGGTGCATAAATGAAGCTACAGCAGTCAGATCAAAGGCCAGTGGATATTAAGTTTCATTTCCTGTGACAGGACATGTATAGATTCAGTTTACCAAAGCAGTGGTTTCATCGGACAACTTTAACATATTTCTGAGGTCAAGCTATGCAAAGTACATACAATGAAATATCTCATGTATTTGGCTTTACCACCACAAAACAATGCCTTATCACGTCTTAATCCCATGTGAGTCTTTCTGTCAATACAATCAAACTTGCAAAAACTATTATTACTACTTTATTGTTGTGTTCCCTGATAATTTCTGACATCCTACATTTGTTCACAATGTGATTACACTGTCATGGTTGGATTTGAGGGGCTGCACGGTGGCGCAGCAGGTAGTGCGCGTGCCTCACAGCAAGAAGATTGCCGGTTCGATCCCCGGGTCAGACGGGGCCTTTCTGTGTGAAGTTTGCATGTTCTTCCCGTGCATGCGTGGGTTCTCTCCGGGTACTCCGGCTTCCTCCCACAGACCAAAAACATGCTCATTAGGTTAATTGGTGACTCTAAATTGTCCGTAGGTGTGAGTGTGAGTGTGAATGTTTGTTTGTTTGCATGTGGCCCTGCAATCGGCTGGCGACCGGTTCAGGGTGTACCCCGCCTCTCGCCCATTGTAGCTGGGATAGGCTCCAGCCCCCCGCAACCCCGAAAGGGATAGGCGGTATAGATAATGGATGGATGGATGGATGGTTGGATTTGAATCATCATGCTCTCATAATGTGCTTAGAATGTCGTGTTGTATGGTGAAGGAAACACAAATAGACACACAAAAGATAAGCAAATCAAGACACATTCCCCAACATGACACCAATTAAACAAAACATATGCTGCAAAAAGAAATGTAATACAGAAAACCCAATAAGCTTCCAGCGGAAATTAAAAACTGATGAATGCCACAGGAATTAGCAAAAGGTTCAAGGTTCATGCTCACAGATAGAGAAGAAATTTCAGAAACAGAAAAAAATTTGAATGTTACAGCTAAAATAAACATTTTTATGTCATTTCCCAACATCACCGGAGTTTGGACTTCCATTGTTTCTATGTTTGCATTCTCTTAAGTTGGCGTTCTCTTGGGTGCCATGTCCCAAGAAGTGATTAAAGATCCTAAACTTTCTTACATTATTTGGACAGACATCTTTTGTTATGATTTTTAGAACTGTTTTAGCTGTTTTTGATTCCATTTTCGATTACGTATCTTAATAACTGCATTGTAAGGATTGTATATTTTCTTTGATCGTTTGGTCACAGTGTTAGCAATCCAGATCTTCTCCTTTTGCTGAAGATGCTGTGCTGCACCTGGTCCAAAATATGGGATGCTCACACAGCTACCTTTGTGCAGCCTTAACATCAGGGCTTATTATTAAAATCTGACTCTTTATTGGTGTATGCTTTTTTATTATGACAAATAACAATACAAAACATCTGATCATAAATAAGAAAATGGGAAAGATAACCATAACAACCATCTAAACATTTGCTTTAGAATTGCTTTGAAGGACCCTCAAACTAGCCCAAACACTTGCTCTGCTTACTGTATATTTATTTTCTAGCATGTGTCTCTTCACTTGCAACCAGAGGATCCCATTTAGCAGTCACTTGTGCTGAGCAGTGTTTGGGTGCAGGAAACACAATTACACCTTATGCTCGGGTCTGGACATAAAACAAGTGCTTTGTGAAGATTTCTCTGCCTTGTCAAACGTGCTAAGAGTTTATATACAAACTGTCCATTGCCCTGTAACTCCAGCTTCTATTTCAGAACATTTCCTGTCATTTTGCTTCTTGTCATTCTACCAAATCATCATCTAGATGCTGGTAGACAATTGATCTGTTTCTTTCTTTCTTTTTATTTATTTTCTTCTCTATGTATAGTTGTACTTTGAAGTCTGAAGCAAATCTTGAGCAGCATTGTTTCTCCTTCAAAATGTGCAAAAATGTGTATTTGCTTTGTTTCTGTGTGCATTATTAGATTTAGATGAGATTATTAGATTGGATGGTGTTTAATACAATAAGCAGATATACAGATGAATGTGATTTTTTTTTTTTGTATTTCAATATGGCACATCAAATCTGTTTCCTTTATTGACTAATTATAGTCAAGAGTATTTGTATGAAAGTCTACAATTTCATATTTGACTGTTTGTACTGCAATCATGATTAAATTAATTGTAACTTCTAAAAGAGACTAAATGATGGAAAAGCAAACGACAACATATTTTTATCATCGTTTTTGTTATGTATGGTTTTTTGCAGGCACTGAACAGCATCATTTGTGCCTGAGGGGTGGCAGGCATCTCTTCACATTGTAAGAAATACTTTTTATGTTATTGACCTTAGATCTCTGTTTACAATACACTGCAGGATTTGCAATTTAACCAGCGTCCACTGAGAGCTCTCTAAGACTCGAGTTTTTGAGCAGAAAGGAGCTTGTTAATTGCAGCGGCTATTCATAGATGGGTTTGTGTCTGGTTAGTGAATTGGCAGCAGTCTGCTGCAGCAACAATGCATTGTGGTTTCCACCCTGAGGTCAGAAAATGTAAACCCTGCCTCCAGCTCTGCTGATAATGGAATTCATTTGAGGTCGCCAATGAAAGGCTCCATATTCATGAGCAAGGTCTCTCTGTCTCTCTCTCTCAGTTGCTTCTGCACTGTGGGACAATGAGGCCCCTGGGAAAGCATTGCATCTTGGGGCTTTAAGTTGCCCAGATGGGGACACTCATACAGACCAGCTCTTCAGTACCTTGGACAGAGCTGCTGCCTCTTTTCCTGCTATCTGTCACATTGATTTACTGTTTCACGTGATAACTGATTCTTCTCTGCCCATAAAACAGCCCAATAAAATGAGCTTTATTTACTAAAAAAATGTTTTACACATATTCTTACTTAATGCATGGTTGTTGTTTTTTCTGTAGCCCTTTGAGATCTGTGATGAAAAGGGCATTACAAATAAAATATATTATTATTATTATTATTATTATTATTAATGCTGTGTCATGCAGTTCAGTCTATTTGACAAGGATGTAGCTTTTTTAAATTTTTTATTGACCTTTAATAAACACCATTTTCCACAAGATACTGGCTAACAGTCGCCAGGTTGACAGACTGAAAGGCAACACTATGCTGGCATATGACAGCCATCAAAATACCCACACTTATTGTTTTCTGTAGAAGTAAACAGACCAGCAACACGTTGTCATGTCATTCCCAGTGCTGACAGGCATAAATGCTTCAGAACAGCTGTAATGTTATGGCATATCCCAAGCGTTTCTGATGTGTAAGATAATTTAGGGTCATGCATTAAATGACCCAACACCAAGCAAAGCAGACAGTGTATCTGATACTTGAAGCGCAGCTGGATGGCGTCTATGAGAATTAACTTGTCAATCTCCCCACAGTTTGGACTATGGAAGATGAGGAAAAACAAATATATGATGAGTAAAACAGCTGCTCAGACTCAAATGTCAGTATAGTATTGGCTTTGTACCCCTCAAACACAGTACATGCACTCATAGTTAAGTTTTGTTGTCCAAAATGGGCATGCAAAATGGAGAAATAGTAAACTGTAAAACATTAATAATCATGACAGCAAACATCTGAGAAGAAATGAAAGCATCATGGATCATGTTAAGACTGTCTGCTGATTTTGTAAAATGCCACTACTTTGTAGGAATACTGACTCCACTGCTTAGCAATGAATGGAACAACATCAAATCTGCTTCATGGTTTGGGGTAACGATTACATTCAAATTCATTTGAATGAAGTATGTGTCAGCTGTCATTAGATCTAACTTGATTTTTTTTAAAAGGGGCAGCCCCAGTTGAAACATGACTGTAACAGTATAACATGCCTTATGCTGGAATCAGACTGCATGACCCAAGCCCAATTTCTGAGACGATTTTGTTGTTGCTGAATTACCAGTGTGACGAATGCTGAAGTTGGTGATTTTGGTGCCAGTGGCGGAGCTACGTGGTGGCCAGTGTTGGCCGTGGCCACCTTTGGTCACTCTCCGGCCACCCCACTTGCCACCCCCACAGCTGGGGGATAATTTTGACAAACGCGGCTCTGTGGTGCAGAACATTAGTTCTGCCCAACCGCCGTTTCCGCTCGGACGCATTTCACTACCGCACACAACTTTCCGCGGGATGAGAGCAGAAGAGAGCTGCCTATTATGTGGAGGAGCTGTCATTAAAACTGCGTCTCACTGCAAGCAGTAGATAAGTTTTCCATGATTACTTCGGTCGGTTCCGGTCAAGTTTTCTCACTTTGTTGACTTTGACTTAAGTTCTGAAGCGTTTCAGACACAGACATCTGGTAGCGGAGAGCCTCCGCCCTCACTTACATTACATCGTGTGTGTGTGTGTTCCGTGATTTTTAAAACGAGTCCTCCTGTACAGTTACAAAATTAAACACAGATGATCTGTCACATGAGCTACATCAGTTCAAGAGGATACTGGAGAGAAAAATCCAAGCAGGCATTGAAAAGCCCACAAGCACACTGGATGTGACAAAATTCCTTGAGCCAAGTTGTGAAGTTTTTCATGAGTTGTTCAGGCTGTATAAAATTGCTGTCACAATCCCTCTGAGCACAGCTTCATGTGAGAGAAGTTTCTCTGCACTTAAACTCATTAAGACGTATTTGAGATCCACAGTGGGTGATAGCAGATTGAGCAACTTGGGTGTACTAAGTGTAGAGGCAAGCCGCGCAAAATCCCTAAACTTGGATGACTTTGTGAATCGCTTTGCCCACTCTAACCACAAAATACAACTTTCATAGGATTGTGGCTTACAATTATCATTTGCCAATGTGTAATGGTGAATGTCAGCTTATGTTGGTGCCCCTTAAACACATGCATAGCCAGCGCAGGCACACACACACAGACACATGCACAATGCAAATATGGATTCATTTGTGTTGCTATTTTACCTCTGCCCAAAGTAAAGTGGATTTCATAGCTTTTGTTCTGAGCTCCATGAGAATTTCTTTGTTTTTGTTGATTAATGTATAGTATCTTTTACAGATAAATAAATGTATACATTTATTTATGACTTCATGATTGACATGGATTTTGTTCTTGGGGAAACAAGACACTAAAAGAAGAAATTTAATGTATCAATCTAGGACAGTAGGAACAAGCTGATAGAAGTTTATTAACATTTACATTTGAGAAGATTTCCCGTTAACAATGTAATTCATAGGAATGGTGGCAGGCCTACTGTTATAAGGCCACATTAAAACAATTAATAAATAAAAACAACTACATTAACAATCATGAATGAAAACAGTCATCTAGATATTTCAGGTATCAACTTATTGCCACCCCTATGTGAGTAATGGTCTCACCTTGGCCACCCCAATGAAAAATTTCTGGCTCCACCACTGTCAGGTGGGACAGCGAAAGAGAGGAAATGTTTGTTGAGCTGTGACAACAGTACCCCTGCCTGTTTGACGTTTCCTCAAGGGAGGAGTACCAAGTCAGAAAAGGCAAATGGTGGCAAGAAATAGCAGATGACATAATATGTCCACCGTGGTGCTGAAAAAAATGAATGGGAGCTGTAGTTTTTTCAGAGGTCATAAACTAATCGCTAATTGCTTAAATTGATTAAAATGCAGAAAGGGAGCAGGTATTTGTATTAAGAGAGATACAATTTTTTCTCACATATACATACTAAACCCAGGTAACGTGTTTGACTTATTCAGATGAAAGCGTTAAAAGAAACCCTCAATGGGAGACCACACTGAATCACAGAGGTTAGCAAAACAGCAGCGAGCCCAGAAGCAGTGTTAGGGCTTTGTTTCTGTCCATTTCCCATCAGGGTTGTAGCATACAGAAATCACCAGCTTTACCACTGGGTATGATCCCCAATTACAGTGGCTAATGAACTTGACTTAGAGGGAATATACAAGGTACCTGCAAGGGTGGGGGTGTCAGGGTGGAAAACCATTTTGGAAAGAAATCAGATGGCGTAGCAGCTTCATTTCAGATGCTCTATTTATGTATTCTTGCTGGCTGAGCCAGACACAAGCCATTTCCTCTCTGTCTCCCCAAACGCACATACCCAACAAGGCCCTTCCACTGACCCCATCCATGTCATCCAGCCAGCCTCACTCTGTCTGGGATTATTAAACCTGCAGACCTTGGCAGTAATGATTTGTTATTTTCTCACCCTGCACCATTAACATAATTCAGAGATGCAGAAAAAAAAAGCTTTGTGCTGTTCAGGTTACTTGCTAATGTAACTGCCAGTATCTTTTTGTTAGATGCTGAGTAGATTATTTTCCCCAGTGCAAAAAAAATTAGGCTCCATGGTGCATTTGGTGGAGGTTATATTTAATATGTTCACCATTATAATTTAGCATGTTAGCATGCTAATAACATGACAGGCAGATAGTAAAGCGAAAGCTTTTTCATTAGCTTTGCAGGAAATTTTTACTTGATGATGAAATGGGGATCACCAAAATTATTACAATTTTTCCTGAGTTAACCTGAAATAGTTTCTAATAGGAAATGTTGCTTTTCAATACAAAGCATTATGACTGTAGAATCGAGCAATGTTGTTTATTTTGTCAATATTTCCCTCATTTCAGGAATGTTGATCTTTGGGTCAACTCCTCTAAAGTCCACTGGCTTTTTCCCATATGAACTAGCAGATAACTCTTTCTATTTTGTCCCGTACTTACACAATGCAGGGCGGCACTCCATCTCCCTGGGGGCTGCAGGGCTCCTTCTCCTCCAGCTCTGGACAATCTGCTCCTCCACCAATTGGGAATTGGCTAGCTTTTCTGGTGCGAGTGCGCTGCCCCTTCGGACCGTTGGGGTCATAGCAGTCCTTGGAGCAAGCTGACCATTCAGACCATTCAGTCACATCGCAGTCTTTGGTCATGACGCAGGCCTGGAAGGTCACTGGCAACATCTCCTGAGAGCACAGGCTGGAGATGAGAAAACAAAAGACCACAGGACAAGACAAAACTTTATTCATTTCAAAAAAGTCATACGAAAATGATTAACAAAACCTCTCCAGGTTAATGTAACTGTTTTGTTTTTTTATTTCACTGATTAAAAGACAAGATAGCTTTAACTTGATTTATTCTAAGGGAAGGCTTGGGTTTGATATATTGATAGTCTTAAAGACGATCATTTTAAGTATTATAATCATGCAATTTTGGCATACGCACATCAGTTGTAAAAATAAGCATCTTATTGACATCTCATGGTCCACAGAAAGCCATACAACAACAGCAGTTAACATATTTAAATGTGCCGTTCCTCTCTGCTGTCAATCAGATGTATTATCAGTACCAAGGCAATGTTGTGACCTGCGTCCAGCCCTTCACCCCCTCAGCTAATGATGCCTGGCCATCTCCAGTCAAACTGAAGTCAGAAGTTTCCCTCTCATCAAGCGGTCCCAATCTCGAGCTTCATTCCTCATCACCTCCACCAGTGTCTAGTATGTTGGGGGAGTTCTCCTCATACTGCAAACACCTAATTCCCACTTCCTGCCAAGGTCTAAGCATTAAAGTCTATTCCTTATTTTCGCAATAAATTTAATGGCACTTCATCATGTAAGTTTGTCCTGACTGAAATGCATACACATTCATTGAGTGGATTATTAAGAACCAAACAAAGTGACTGTAATGTAGGCATTACACAGATGTAAAAGACTGGCGTAACACTGCTGTACACCCTACAGCTTTGCTTTGTCTGAGTCAGCCAGTGTGATAAATGGCCTTTGAAAGTCGTTCATTACAAAAACCCAAACAATTTGTTATCCGCATTTTCAGCGGCTGCTTCACAGCACCGTGGCTTTGTTTGATGATGGGATTGCTGTGGAGTTGAAAGACACTGTGTTTTCTCTCGGTGTTTTGTAGAGGCTGTAGGCCATCTGGGATAATGACACACTGCTTCCCTTTTCTGCTACTCTTCCTCTTTAGTCTCAATGCTTCCATTTTCCGTGAGCTCCCCTCAACTTCTGGAGGCCTTCTAAAACTTTGTGACAAACTCTCTTTTTTGTTTGTTTTGTTTTTCAGGCATTTATCAAAATTCTCCTGCAACCACCGGGGTTCTTTCTGTAAACCCTTCCATGGTAAAGCCAGAGCAGCTGAACCTACACACTGATATGATCACGGCACGGTGAAGCTTAACAGATACGGAAATGTAACACTTTGATGTAATAACAGTTTGTTTGTTGACTTCGATGTAGTTTTGACTATATTTTCCACCCAAATATTCACAACTGTTGTTGCTGTCAGCAATTGATTTCACCAGTCAGGCTAAACCAAAACAAATCGATAGCTGCTTTAAAATTAACCATTAAAGAAGACTTTAAATCTACAGATGCTAAATCTACTGCTAGAGTTGCCCATAGAGGTTACAATTTTATTACACCCCACAATATACAAATCAAAATGAATATCATGCTGACCATATTCCTCGAGTCTGAATTAATAGTTTTTTGTTTTAAAAAAAGACAGTCTTCATCAGTACAATAACAGCAAAATCTGCCTACTTTTATACATCTGAACACCTGACCAATCACTACATAAGGTTACAAAAATTGTTGGACATAAACCAACAACTTCAGAGGAAGGCCTTTCAGAGCAACCCTCAGAATGACCTGCATCATGGTAGTGTAGCTATTGTCTGCTCACTCTTAGAAGCTTTACAAGCATTAGGGTTGACGCAGTAGTGTTGGGCGGCATGACAAAACATGTATTTCACTGTGTTTTTCAAAATTATAACGCTTTCACAGCATATAACGTTTTTTTGTTTGCTTGATTGTTTGTTTTTTTCTTTCATCTGGAAGACCGATGTTTTAACAGGTATGTCCTGGCGCTCATTTTGGCGCATCTGGGCACAGTGCCGTTATCTCATCCAAGCATATGGAGAAACTCCTCCATTGAAAACACTTTTTCATCCTTTTTTCTGCTTCCTATTGTTATTATCCTTCATGAAATACAAAGAAAACAGTAAAATAACACCGGGCTGGTCAGCAGGGTCCTCCGTGAGCGCTCTGCCCATTCATGTGTAACTACGAGCCGTGAAACTAACTGCGCAGTTACACCGGTCAATAGCTCAGAAACCCATTGGTCAAATTGGATGATCGACACCTCTATCAACCAGTCAGAGTCAAGAGAATTGACTCTGACTTTATGTAAACAACAAGGACCTTAGTGACTGATCTCAAACTAACACAGAGTCATAAGAGGAGACATTAGCAGCGTTCTTTCGGGCTGGAATATAACTTTTGACCACAAAACAGAAAAGGTAAGACATACTTTATGATTTAGCGACGTTTTTTTCTGCTACTCTTTGGCTGCTAGCTCGCCGAGTTTTCGTTGGACAGTGAGGAGGCAGACATCTTCGTGATCAGCAGACTCTCTGCTTTCATATGATATCAGGCTTGTGTGGTAGGCAAAAAGTGGTGAAATGAGCAGACGCTCTAAAGTGGACATACGCTATTTTCATTTTTCTGTTACATGCGCATATAATTTATTGCTGTATGAATTTTGTTTCGCTTGGGTGGCAATGCTTGGTAGAGGCTTTTAGAAGAGTTTCCCCGTCATTCTGGTATGCTACAAGTTAGGATTGTTGCTTCCCGGCGTGAGCATTGATCATCTGAACTGCACGCATCTCACGCTGCCCCCTGTACAGGCAGCGTTCGTGTTTAAGAGGTTTGGTACAAGTTGGGGATTGCAACTTGGCTGAAGTATTTTCTGCTCGATATTTCACACCCGGGATCCACTGTCTTGATCATCTGGCTGAAGCCTTCTTTTTCTGCAGTGTTAAGCGGGACCGTGTCTGTGGCTAGGTGGATAGTGGTAGAGTTTGTAATCTCAATCCCATGGTACTTGCTGATGTGGAGGGCGCTGATCTTAACATTCTAGATTGTCCAAGACATGCTTGGCTAATGTGGTGGAGCAAATTGCTCGTTGCTGCCTCCAGCGACAACTTCCCGACGACACTTGCTCTTTTGCTCAGTTCTTCTGTTTCGTCGTGTTCTACTAGTTGTGCAGTTTAGATTTCGGAACTTTCAATGTCTGTCCCATCCGTCTTCACCGTAGCGTAACACCAGCGCAGTACAGTTTACCCTCAACACGCCCCGCACCATGAGTGTGTAGAAGCGCAACATTAAAAACGGTCCCGTCTGAAACA
Source organism: Chaetodon trifascialis (assembly GCF_039877785.1). NCBI lineage: Eukaryota > Metazoa > Chordata > Actinopteri > Chaetodontiformes > Chaetodontidae > Chaetodon > Chaetodon trifascialis. Next base: position 22,757,672 of record NC_092072.1, read on the forward strand.
GCGTTCCTAACGTTGTGTAATCACATACGCCGATGTGGCGATACATTAAAAATTAATATCATAATATACACCTATATACTGCCCAGCCCTAGGAGGCAGTCAGGGTAGGTACTGTAGTTTTTTGGCCAGGGCATCCTCTCTCTTGCCAACAATGAACAACCTATTTTGTCATTGAGGTTTGAGAACTTATCATCTAAGAATCCATCCATTATCTATGCCGCCTATCCCTTTCGGGGTTGCGGGGGGCTGGGGCCTATCCCAGCTACGATGGGCGGGGGGCGGGGTACACCCTGAGCCGGTCGCCAGCAGATTGCAGGGCCACATGTAAGGACAAACAAACATTCACACTCACACCTACGGACAATTTAGAGTCATCAATTAACCTAATGAGCATGTTTTTGGTCTGTGGGTGGAAGCCGGAGTACCCGGAGAGAGCCCACGCATGCACGGGAAGAGCATTCAAGCTTCACACAGAAAGGCCCCGCCTGACCCGGGGATCGAACCGGCAACCTTCTTGCTGTGAGGCACGCGCACTACCTGCTGCGCCACCGTGCAGCCCCATCTAACAATAATGAATTATAATAAAATATTGATTAATATATCAAATAATTATTACACATAGATGGTGATGGTTTGGGAATAATATCTGGGAACCATGAATATATATCCCAAATATCAGTATCATCCAAATGGCACAACAAAACACAGAATTTGTCATTACATTGCAAGACAACCCTTCAAAGCATCTTGATTAAGGTTAAGAAGGATTATGGTAAAGGAAGTTTAAAAGACCCAATGTCGAGTGTTGCAAGGAGATGGCGTGAAGAGCAAAGTCATGTAGCCATGTACTGTTCTAGCATAAGGCCCAATTTTAGCCTAGACCAAAGTTAGAATTCACATGGTCACAGCTAAAGGTCAGCAAAGGCCACATTGAGCATTTGATCCAGTGTCAGACAGGTGTTGTTAGTGGAGCAAAAACTCTGCTTTTAAAATCTATTTTCTCCTCCAATAAGAAACAGCTAGACTTTTAAAATGATGCATGGAAATAGTTGTCTGAATAACTTTTATTCTCCTCACTTGACAGCTTGTTGAAGGAACTCCCAAAAATAGACTCAAAACTATAAAACCTTGTAACCTTTATCTAAAATTCCTGAAAAATATTTCCAATAATTACAGTATGTGTTTCTTTTAAAAGACTTGATAAAGGCACAGTGCAATTTGCAGTTTATCATCATTTTAAAGCCTGGACCCCTGGGGATAATTAGCAGTTTTAGCCACCAGATAAAATAAAAAATTCCCATAGTGATGGCTCCAACTGTAAATAAACTTGATCCTGAGCTCTGGCCAACATTAATGCAGTTATCACTATCAATTAAGCCTCTTTGAAGCTTTCAGCCATCTGCGCTAAAACATTTGTATGAATATGTGGTTCTCGTTTGGATAAATAATAAGTAGATATCAATCCTTGTGTGTAAGCCTATCATGCAAATATAATATTCTATGTCAATACTAGATTATGATCAGCAGTCTTTGCTTGAAGTTTGAATGATTTATGAATTCTGACCTTCTCCCGGGCATTAAAAGCAAATGTGTCACAAGAGCCTTGATTTTCTCAGGATGTAACGGAAGCTGCTCTGTGGCCTCTATTACAGCCGAGCACAGTGAGACAGAATGAGGCCATTCATCTCCTAACAAAGACCATGGCTCTCAGACGCAACATGGACATTGACCTCACTGGAGAGAAACACGTATAAAGACTATACATCTGAGGATGAATTTCACAGTGGAGATTTGATGAGTGTGTGCAGTGTTATTGAGCTGGGGGAAGCTCCATGTACGCTGAGGAGGTGGAATATTCAAAATGATGTTGAACATTGACTAATTGAAACTGACAACAATTTTCATTACAATCTTCATCATTATCATTGAGGCCCTGCATTGTGGCATTATGAATTACAAGCAAGTATATGTCATATTATGACAATAAAAGAACCACAGGCACAGTCATTAAACTCGAGCCTTCATGTAGAATTTTGAATAATATCAATTAGCTCTGATAAAATATTAGATTCAAGACAGAAATCAGAGATAAATCAGGGCTTATAACATTTCATAACACATACAGTATAATTCATTGTTATGAGCCCTGACACTTGAAGTTACTGAGTGCCACAGACAGTGTGTTAAGTTAGAAAATGCAGCACTGTGACAGTGCACAACAAACAAGCCACATCCCTACCTGGGAAAATATGTCAGCGAACTAAACAACACAGCCCTTCAAAGAGCAATAACATGCACCCAAAAGGAACATTTTCATAAAGTTGGCTTTATGCATATATAAAAAATGCAGTGCAGCTAAAAATAAAACATTTTTTAAAAGACACTTAAGTCATTTAGCGTATTTATTCATGTCTGTTTTGCCACAGAGTCATCTAATGACAATGTTTTTAATGTTCAATGCCAACATTTTTAAAATTCTTTCTTTCTAAGACATCTGTGCATGGCAAATATAGATTTAGGCTTTAAACAAAAAAGAAAAGAAAAAAAAAAAACATTTGCATGTCTGTGACAGGATATTAATTGCAGTGTCCTGCATGTAAGCTGGAGGAGCTACATGCCCATCCACCACCACATCTTTTGATTAATACATCAATAAATACAACTTCCTTCAGTGGTACTGGCCGTTGGTGCTAGAGATAAATCTTGAGGTGTGGAATCGTCCAAAAAGAACACAATTTTTTTTTCATTTTGATGAAGATCAATGATTTGTCAGAAATTCTGCATTGAAATCACAGACCACCCACTGCCTACATTCAACCCAGCAACCCTAACCTTAAAATTTACCTTTATCCTACCCTCATCCAAATTCTAAAATAAACCTGAAATGAAAATTTTTTTTTTACCACAGTAAGTATGCATAGCCATTTTTCTAGTCTAATTGTTGACACCAAACTATTTTCCAGACTTGACCTATGTGATGATAGAAGCACATCATTAATTGTATATAAAACCATAGACATGAATAAAGGTTGTAGGATGATGCAGGAGGAAACTATTTGAGTCATTCTTACCTCAGAGCCTCAACATTCCCATTCTTATGCACACAGGTCACTTCTCTGGTCTGGTAGCCAACCTGCAGTTCCCAGAACTTTCCGCCTGGGCGGTTCTGACGGTTCCTGTTCCTCTTCTTCTTGATGAGTTCTCTGGTCTCAGGATCCTTCACCTTACCCCTCTCCCTTAACCTCTCTCGAACTTTCTCTCTCATTTTCTCTCTTTTCTCTTTGTTCTTAGCCTTTTTCTGTCGTTTGGGCCTGTCTGCCTGTCGGGATGGCCTGTCTGGTTTCCTCTGTGCCCTGCCCAATTTTGTGTTGGGTTTGGATGGTTTGTCACTATCTTTGGACAGTTTATCTCCCTCCTTAGGTCTTTTGTCTCCTTCTTTGTGCTGTTTGTCACCATCTCTGGTCTGTTTCTCCCCTCCTTTTGACTGTTTGTCGCCCTCACTTGGCTGTTTGAGACCCTCTGTGGTTTGTTTGTCACCAACTTTGGGCACTTTCTCGCCCTCTCTGGACTGTTTGTCACCCTCTTTGGAAAGTTTATCACTTTCCTTGGATGGTTTGTCACTCTCTTTGGGTGGTTTGTCAGCTTGTCTGGCTTGCCTTGGCATTGGGACAGAGCAGGGCCCCCAGGGTCCCACCTTGAGGCTGTAGAGGCTCTCCTCTCCCTCACAGGTACCTGGCTGGCATGTCTGAAACTCAGTCAGGTTTGGACAGGCTGCCCCACCAAACAGTGGAGGAGCAAGAACGAAGCGGATGCGGTTCTGTAAACCCATCCCACATGTTTTAGAACAGACAGTCCATGCGCTGAACTCAGATACCACACAGTCCCGTGGACATGGGATAAGACAGGCCTGCTCTAGACGTGGTTTAGGCTCAAAATATTCACAGATAGCATCATCTGCAGGTTCGCCATCTGCTTTCTGGACGCAGCCCACCTCGCGGGTCTGGATGCCCTCCTCTCCCCGGGTACACACAGCAGGACGCTGCACGCCAGCACTGCGCATCGACACTGGGACACACTGGTTCCAAGCACCCAGCTGCCAGTCATACAGGTCTTTGTGCCAGTCACACACTCTGAAGCAGCTCTGCTGGTTGTCCGGCCGTTCTGTCTGGTCACAATTGGTGTGCAGGGTGGTCCAGCCTTCAGAGTGGGCACACCATACTGCCCTGCTCTGACTGCCACCAGGTCCACACTCACTGCCCATACAACGACCCCAGGGACCTGTAAGGGGTAAGACAATATAGAGGTCAGGGAAAGGTCAAATTAAGACTGAAATAGAATTATGGTTTCAATTTAGGGATGTTATCGACTACTTTGTACCAACTCTCTTGAGGGATTTAACTCCAGTGTTTAAGAACCATGCAGTCTCTAAATTAATAACTCAGATCAGAACGTCAAATGATCAGAAAGGCAATGTCACTAAAATGAAGTTTAAAACAAAGCAAACAAAAATGAGCAAACAATCAGACCACAAACAGTCAAACTTCTATGGAAGAAACATAAAGGTGAACATATCACCCAAACTGTTTGTTGTAAACATCTATCTCAGTTTCAGACTGACTGCATATATCACCATTTTATGTGCACCCACTGTCAGTCTTTAGTCAACTTTTGGCTTGTTTGCAGTCCGTCTGACTGCTGATGTTCCCTGCCCTGTCAGACTTTGATATAATAGACATCCCCATGTACACAGATCTAAGCAATTATTTTGGTGAGTGCAATGTTATTGTAGCAAATAGCCTGCAAAAGTAAGACCTAAAGTGTAATTAACCAGAATTGTTCTTTAACAGCTACTGTTGACAGCCCTTGAACAGAGCAGCTGCTCTCGTAGGAGTACTCAGTGGGAAGAACTATATGAAATATATGATATAAATATATAAATATATGAATATATGACAGTCATAGCCAAACTGAACTGGTTAATCTTGAAGATGCATATTTTCTATCTTTTAGCTTTCCATCAAAAAGGTTATCAAGAGTGGATGAATATGAAAATATGAAGAATGTCGATGTTTCACGGTCAGCCTTTCACAAACGATTCCAGTGGAGACAATTTAGTTCCACTCAGTGCCAAGTGATGACAAAAAGCCCATCAAAACAAGATTTTTCACAACGAATGGATATTGTTTATGCTTCTAAAGACAGCACTACTAACTTTCCACACTGTGTATGTGAAACTGATGGGCTTCCGCTTGCAATAATAATGTCCTGACAAAAACACACTTACTCTTAAATCACTCTCTTTCAATAGTGTGATTGCGCTTCCACTAGATTTATGAGGATGAAATTAAACTGTAGTTCTGAGTGAACATTGACTTTTACCATAAAACTGCTTTTAAGGGATCATGAGATGCAGAACCAAAGCAGCTGAAGACTAAATCAATACAGCAGCAACATAAAAATTAGCTGCTGTGAGGAATGGCACTGCCTATAGCCTTGATTAGCCTTGTCTGAGGCTACAATGCTGCAAACCTTTAAAGCATCACTCACACATTAATGATGTTTCTAGCCGCTAGATCAGAGATTATAGGAAACGTTAATATAAAGCATGATTTTAAATTAGGTAAAGGTTGATGATTCAAAGTTAAACCCTCAAATCATATTCCAAATCCTCCCATTGATCGTCCACAAACAGGTCAGCCTGCTTGCTGCCTATGATGTCTTGATACAAACATCAAGAATGTTGCTGCACTGGTTTAGTCATGTACAGTCTCTTCATGATGTCGTTGTATGGAGACAAACCCTGGCTAATCAAAGGCATTCTAATCACAGAGCAGAAGTGGGTCATTTGTTTCCATCAGCTAACAAGCTCTGCAGTGAAAACACCAGGGCTGTCGGCTCTGGGACGATATGTGTATCTCCTGATTCAGTACTGTCACAGCTTGGGTACCGATTCAATATTTACTGAAATTACGATTGCACAATATTCCAATTTACTATTAGGATTTATTGAAAATGTTGTTTGCTTTGTTTAATACCTAGACCATGGGAAAAAGTTCAGTCATACACTTTGAGAGACTGTAAATCATGAGTCATATTTCCAAAAACAATGCACATAATATGACAGTTTTATATTCAGCAGCATCACTGCTCTACTGCATATAAAAGTGGTAAATAAAAAACTTAAATTCTAGAAATATTTCAAGAAGGCTGCTCCATTTAGCTCTTCCTGCTCACCAAGCTGGTGCCATATGAATAGATCCCTGAAAGCTGCACACAGATTTGAGACTTTAAATCAACATCCTTATATTATGTGAAATTGAAACCCTGGACTTGACTGCATATAAAAGTTGTAACTTATATATATGTATTTGAATTTTCACTGATATTATTAAGTGCTAAATTGAATATACTGTCACAGGAAGTCACAGGATCATTTAAGTCCGAAGGATACATCCTCTGGGAAGATGATTGTCTGTACTTTGTGGCAAAACTTATTTACACTTTTGTTGAAGTGGAGTTTGAGATTTTTTGTAGATTTAATGTAAAAACTGATGTATTGGTAATGTGAGATAGCACTTTGGGAGATGACCAGAGTCATTAGGATTTGTCCTTTGGGAATCTTGACCATCTGCACTTAATTCCATATCAATCTGTCCAATAGTTGTCAAGGTATCCATGGTGGTGCTAGAGGAGAAGTCAGAGGATCAACAAATTCAACAGTTTTCATCCTCACATGATCTCGAAGGTCTATAAAAACTTTTACAGCAATCACTTGAATGAATCCATCGACCAAACTCATTGACTGCTGCTAGAGTTGTTTAAAAGTAGAATTTAATTAAAACCTCAATTGCAATGCAAATTTATATGAAATCAAGTGATTTGTCAGACTGTCTGCAAAAAACTCCAAGGGAGAGTAACCATGGAAAGAAAATAAAAAAATAAAAATCTGAGCAGTCTATAACTAGACAATACAGTAATTTATTGTGGTCAGAGTCATAGGCTGTATTAAACAGTGCTTTATAGCTTCACTCAATAAAGCTGAGATCCTGCAATGAAAATGTCAACAGAAGAACCAGCAGGCTGAATTAGCTAACAGCTGCAGGGAGAGGGTCTGAATCAATACAGATCAATAGAGGTAGCAAGAAATTGTCCCAGACACAAGAGACAGCTGCAGTCACTGACTGCTATTATCCTCTTTGGCTGGATATGAGGAGATACACCACGGGAAGGCACACCAGTCATTTAATGTAACATTTAATATAACATACTGTGTCAGTGATGAGATGGAGAGCTCAGTAATGAAAAACAACCATAAATTGATTTTGTAATTAAGAATATAGACAAAAGGCTACATGCTGCAAGGCTAAGCAGCCATCTGGGTAGGGGTTTTCATCCATATCCAGCTTTCTAAAGAGGCCAGCATGTTTATAACCGTAAAATATTAGCTCCCTGGCAGGCAGTATTGTCTCAGCTCCACGCAGGTGTTCACCATAATTTATGAACGTGCCACTGAATGACACGGTTATAACTGGGCCGATGGTGAGCTTAGAAGCTAAAGAAGGGTAGTTGTACTCATGCTGGCCTACATTGCCAATCACCCACTGAGAAGAGCCAGGAGGCATGGAGGGCACTGTGCCAACAAGGCTGAAACTCCAGGAGGCATGTCACACATCTAATCATGCTCCACCTCCATTCTTATACTACAAACACCCATCAGCAATGCCATTATTATACTGTTGAGGGACAAAGACATTATGAGGAGTCAGGTTTCTGTTCACTGCAAATAAAGGAGTATGTTTCTGGTTGATTTTTCTTTATTACTTTTTTACTTTCTTTAACTGCACATTGTTCAGACTGCAATTACATAATTAAAAAAGCACTGACATCAGGCATCTACTTATAATAAGATTTCCAATATTTAAAAAAAACATATTAAAAAAACTATAGAGGACAGTTGTACACCATGTATCTGGTTTCACTTGTGAACAAACCACTACAAACAAACTATACACAATATACCAAGCTCATTTAGACTATTTACATGATGATGTAACTACAAGGTCGGAAGTGGAATAATATGTTTTGGGGTTTTTTTGTCAAAATTATCATTATTGCCATGGAGTAATTTTAATTGAGGCTAATGCCTATGCTGACTAGGCTATGACCTTAATGAAAAAATAAAAAATAAATAGCAAGAAGTTAATGTTAAATTGCTGCAAAAATTACTAAAGCGAGGGTAACATCATCAGCAGTTTTTTTTTTTCCCCAGTAACATTTATGTCATATAAGTGCCATATGAGGTATAAACATGACTTCGAACCTCAAATAAGAGGCAGTGTTTTCAGGGCACATGGAATGAAATGAAATGAAAGGGAAATTCTTAGACATTAACATCAACAGCAAGGGAGCTCTGCTGCTATGAAGTACTCACTGGCATCGATCACACTCTCAGCAGCCCACTTTTCTGTTGCTCTTTCCCAGATCAAACAAATGATCCTTCACTAAGCCCCATCCCTTTTTTTTTTCTTTCTTTCACTGTTGCTACGCCAGGTTGACCATGCAAGATTTTGAATTGATTTTTGAACTTATGGATCCTGGATTTTAGACTCTCATTTCTAGCCTAAAATGTCACATGTGGATGGCACATTTTTACGACTGTTGTTGCTAGCTAATTGATGTTCTCTTCATAAGTTGGTTGTTTCTGCCTGACTGGTTTTAAAACTACAACTACAACTAACTAACTTGCTACAGGTGATGTTAAAAAAAAAGAAAGAGAGTAAACCAGACCTGTTTATATATATATATAGATTTTACATATCCTGTAACAAGTTAACATAATAATATGCTTGGCTTTGCCTTGGTGGCAGCACTAGATTACTTCTGTTGGTTACATTACAGCTGATAAACACCTTGGTTAGTCATTTCTTTTCAGAAAGCCTTAAAAAAAAGTCACAACCCTCCACACTCTTTAGATTCTGACTCCCATACTAAAGATACATTTGGGTTAGCAATACAGTTAGCGTAGTTAAGCCAAGGCATTTAGTGTCATCTAAATTCAAATAAAATGATACTGCTGTTGGGCTTCAAAAAGGCTTCGACTTGCCCTCTAGAGTTTAGAGTCATAATTCAAATACTGACCCCCTGACTTTCACAAAACAATTCTGTTTTCATCTTTCTAGGTTTTTATTTTATGAGTTGGTTGTTCAGCAGATGGGTACACATTAAGGTTTTCTATGAAGGAAGTAAGTGATGTCCTTCTGGCTGCAACACACTTCTTTAATATCCACTATTCAGAGATAAGTCTACTTAATAGCCGTCAGGCCACAGGGAAGGACAAAAAAACATTTTTGTAGTTGTTTCTCAACAGGCTTATCTCCTCTGTAGCTATTCAGCGCAAGAAAATTGTGATCTGTGTTAAATTACTTACACACACACACACACACACACACACACACACACACACACACACACACACACACCACATAATAGGATGGTTCTTTTTGGACGCATCCTACCCGGCAACCCCCAGACCTCCCACCTGATCTCCCTGCTACTTTTCCCAAGGTGCCAAACAGAAGATTGGCATTGGCATTTACAGGGATAATGGAAACCAGTGTGAGACGTGCATCCCACCAGTGGCTTTTGGATAGAAAGGAGAGAGAAGAGAGAGCAGCAGCAGGCAGTCAATCTGTATTCATATGCTGAACACATGTCTATGATAAAGAGTCTGTGAAAAGGTCAGAGATTTACCATTAACTACTGGCTGCCCTCATACAGACACAATATTTCCAAAACACAGTGAAATTAAGAATTCTTTTTCCATTTGTAAATCAAATAAAAGGCCTCAGACAAACACCCAACAAGTGATTGAATCTTTTCTTTTATATTTTACATTGTCTTACAGTGTTCCTAAAACTGACTCACTGACTTGCTTTTGGATCACGCATGTTAACAGCATCACTGAGTCACAGTCAAGCAAGCTGCCTTTTCTAAAAATGTAAAACCTTTAACATCTTACTGTCTTTTACTTTTGACTTGAACAGAAAATTGAATTATTAACATAAAAAATGAAAATCCAAATCCATTTTCTTAACATGTGACCAAACTCCACTCACTGATGAAGACCATGTCTGCTTCAGAAAAAGCTAGTAAGTTGAAATTTCAAATTAAGTTGAAATCTATTTGTTTTCCACATATTTATGAATTTCTCTAATTTTGCACCTATGGTACAAATAAAGTGTGTGTGTATGTTTCCTTATTTTAATTTACACCATCATCAGTTTTTGAACAATCCCCACCTCCACATCTTTTAAAGTTAGGTCAAACCAAAATAACGGTTAGAGAAAGTTCAGCTTGATTTGTTCTTAGTTTGCATGATGGAAAGCTTTGATGCCAACTTTTTTAGATTACACTCTGTGTGCAAGTCAAACACGCCGCCATCAGTTTGGTTTGTGCAAGTATCTCGTAGATGAATTCATATAGCTTAGTGTGTAAATGCCTGTAGGCTTTAGATGGTACCCATGCTCAGTAAAGAATATCTGGTAATGTGGGTTCTGGAGCAAACCCACAATAGCCACGAGAGACTAAACCATAGGAGAACAAACACACTGTATACCTTTGAAGGAGCAACTGAAAACTGGTGAGTCCTACGCATCTGATGGACAGCTTATATATGGTATGTGATATGTGATGAAGGTTGTGGCCAGGACAGAAAATACTACCTGCTGAAGGCAGGGTACAGCCATGAGAGTTTAGACCTTCATAAAAGATTGAGCTAAAGATTTTTTGGTGACTTAAACGTCACATGGAGGTTAACTACGCTAGCATCACAAATTCTTACCATATTATCACACTTTTTGGATCAAAGCACAGGTTCTGAAGCTTCCCAGACAAATTATATAGCTTCCTTTATATATAGACATGAGTACAATGTCAATGGAAGTCAGCAGTAAGCAACTTTGAAGTCTCTATCTGTTCTGCTTGTATTCTGTTCTGCTGATCTGCTTACATGTCAATCAATCAATCAAACAAACAAACTTTATTTTTGTATAGCACCTTTCATGCAGGTTAGTGGAGTTCAGAGTACTTCAGAAGTGACTGACAAGCTGATAATAAGACAGTAGATTGTAATAAAACTGGATTAAAAAAAATAATAACTCAGATTAAGACAAAGAGTGCAGCACTTTGGTATAACTAACAGACTTGTAGCAGAGGACCCGAGGGGCCATATTGGTTTATACACTGTAAGCATAGGAGACTTGTATGCCAGTGCAAGAATATGAAGTGCTTTAAAAATAAGTAAGACTATTTCAAAATCAATACAGAAACAGACAGGCAACCAATGTAAGGACTTTAAAACCTCAAAAAGCTGTAGTGGATTTATAACTTTGTTGGGTAGACCAGATAGGAGACCATTACAATTGTTCAGCTTGCTCAATATAAAAGCATGCATCAGTTTCTTTGTGTCACCCAGAGAGCCGATCCATAATGTTCAGATCAGATCTGAGCTAGGGCTTCTTGCTTGTTAACTTGGGGTAAATCCAAGGCAACTGAAGTGCTTGTCTTTTGCTTTTTAAAAACATTCATCAGATCAGCTTCACTCTTGGCAGGCATATTGCTGAGGACCCAAAGTGCAGTGTTGAGTGCAAGCTCTTGACATCCACATAACAAATTTATTGCTAGTGCTTTACTACTGCCAGAGGTACTCACAGTATAGTGTATTGAGAGGGGACTGAATGGCATGTTGGGTAGAGCTTGTTCTCTGTCACTCACAACAGTACATTCAAGAACGGATGTTCACATGACCTTTTGCAAATAAATGATGTGTATACTCGAGCATTGCTAGCGGATGCAGCTTTGTCAATGCAGATGCACTGCAGTACACTCGCAGCATCAAGTGTGAAGTTGTGTAGATGAGTGGTTCTCAAGAACACTGCAAGCAGCAAAACCAGAGGCCAAGCACTAGGCCTGTTCCGCAAAGGCACATTTTGAAGGGGCACTGCACTAGTGCATGTACCATGCTGAACAAGAAAATTACAGTATACCATCTCAAGGCCCCATATCTAATGGTCCTAAATGGTGGTGCTTCTCTGTGTGCATTGCAGAGATCTTCCTGGCAGCTTTCACAACATCAGGACTGTCAAGCCCTACAGGCTCAAGGGAAAGCAATCTGTTACTGATATCACTGCAGACTTACAAGCTAACTCACTTATCATCTATCTCTGGCTTCTCTGTCTCTGTGTTATTCTTTACCATTCTTTCTCCCACTCTCATGCATTCAGTATGACAGCTCAACCTTTCTTGCACTCCCATTTTGTTGATTTCATCATCAGTTTCTTTGTTGTTTTTTTTGTTTGTTTTTTTTTGCTCATGACTGCATCATGCACATTGTCTTGGATACTGCTTGATTATCACATTGTGATTGAAGGACAGACAATGCATTTCAGCGTTGGTCAGGGTATGCCTAACTGGAACAGGTGCTGAATTATTTAGCTGTTCATTGATCGATCTCAACAATGATGGGTTTCACCAGGTTTTAGGTCTATATAAAATCCAATCTTTAGCTTTAACCACATTATTGTAGAACGACCAGTGTTTCATATTATGACTATCTGTGTGCTCTGATCTTCACCACCATCCCTGTTAGTTTCAGAATGAACTGCTTTCAGGTTAGCTGTATTTTGAGTCTGGCTGAGTGCCTCTGGTGTTTGATCTGCAAACAGCATGATCAAAGGACAAGCTGGTGTGGAATGGCATGGCAGTGGTCTGTGTCTGTCCCAGGGTCACCAAAGACCCCCTACTGGTTTGATGGAAGGTATGGCTTGAAAACAGATCTGTCTCTACATGATTGCACAGTATCAGCCTTCCAAACACAGCTGCACAATATGACTGGCTTTGGTCGATTTGTAAGACCCAGACCTCACATGATGAGGGCTGTATGAAGCATTACAGTATATCTGCAAAAGCAGTGGACACTAATCCAAAGACAATACTTGGTGTTGAAACAATATTTAGTTTGTAACCTAAAAGCATTGTGAGAATAATAACACAGATACAATTTGCCTGGTTTATTAGATAAAGGTATGTGGAAGCACCAGAGGCTCAAACAAACCCGTCGTCATGCATCTTTCATAAGGCTTGTCAGAATAGTGAAGCCATCCCTTTCAGGAAAGGACATTACACGGCTCATTTAGGATGTCATGCTGCTACAAGGAAAACAGCTTCACTACAGCAGTACAGAGCAGACCGTGCTGCTTGTTTAATGCAGCATTTGGCTCTGGATATTCTAACAGAGACCTGAAGCAAAACACGAACAGATGGTACTGACTTGTATTCTGTTTTTGTTTCTTTGTTTGTTTTGCTTTGCCGGGGGTTAATTTCAACAGGGACATTTTTATGACCACGAGCTGCTGATAGCAGGTATATTCATGCAAAAAATAAAATAAAATAATAGCTTTGGTCAAAACTCACAACTATTAAATTCTTCATCTAAAAATATCACAGCTCTTCCAGTCTCCTTGGATGTAGAAGTCACAGGAGCTCTTAGAATTAATCCTACACTTGCTACTATGTACACTGTCCTGCCAAGATTATAATATTTCTTTGGCTCGGTCTGACCTTTAAAATGTCATTGGCAAAAAAAGAGCAATAAAGAAGAAGAAGGAGATAATGAAGTTCACCTGTGGGAGTGATTACATTTGCAAATACTTTAAAGTAGGAAGCAGGCATATGTATCTATCAGTTAGAAATGTACTGAGAATTAAGTGTACACTATATACAACTAAACAGCACCAGCAAGACATTCCCCGCTGAAAACTCAAAAAGCACCCACATATAGACAATTTTAAGCCAATGTGAAAATCTAGGTCCCAAAACTGAGTTTGAGTGAATATGAGTAAAGGACAAATCATTCTGCTACAAACAAACAGCTGAAGGTATACTGCTGTAGAGTCACCACTGATACGTATTTATTTTCACTTTTAATAAATGAATTGGAAAATGATGGTGTCTCTATTTAGTCAGATTACGTTTTTTAGTTTTATGTACACTTGTAGGAATTGCATTCTAATTTTTGTGTAAAATTCTAACATTTTCTGAAAGTGTTTTTGAAAACATGAAAGTTTTTGTTATTCATTTTGCAATTATCTACAGTAATCTCAATGGATGACATTCTCTTCATCCTGCAGACGTCTAACAATTGCTCGTACACCTGATTAGAAGACCCCTCTCAGTTATAATAATATACATGCACATAACTGCTTATTGTGCAAGTATGGTAATGTCACTCAGATGGATCATACGTCAACAGCCACTGTCAAGATTTCCATGAAATGTTCCCTTGTGCTTTTCCCTGACCACCTTTGCCCTTTTCACTTTTGTGCAGAAAACATCTAGTGGCCAGAGTGCCATAAAATACACTCAGCACATTCATGCTTCCCAAAGGATTAACCCTTTCCTCTGGCACCAGCACCAGGACAAACCTTCCATAGTTAAAGCTAAAGTCTTGTAGTGAGAATGGAGGTAACGTTCCATGTGCCACTGCAGTATGCACATTTTGATTTGAGTATATGTAAAGATGGCATGTGACATGGGTGGAGTTTACACACTTGACACCATCTATAGTCTGGTGGGGGGGGGGGGGGGGAGGTCATGTGACAGACAGAGATAGCCAAAAGCACCATGCTTCTTATTCTGTAAGAAGGTAATCAGAGCAAAACAAATAAAACAGAATCTAAGAACTTGCAAATCCTTTTTAACACGTACTCAACTGAAAATAGTACAAAGGCAATATATTACCTTTACCCATATATATTAGGGGTTTTAGTCAACTATAGACCGATATCCAACCTTCCCTTTCTCTCAAAAACTCTTGAGAAAGCAGTTGCCAATCAGCTGTGCGACTTTCTAAACAATAATAGTTTATTCGAGGATTTCCAGTCAGGATTTAGAGTGCATCATAGCACAGAGACAACACTGGTTAAAGTTACAAATGACCTTCTAATTGCATCTGATAAAGGATTTGTCTCTGTACTAGTCTTATTGGATCTTAGTGCTGCATTTGACACCATTGACCATGGCATCCTATTGCAGACACTGGAACACTTCATTGGCATTAAGGGAACTGCGCTAAGCTGGTTTAAATCCTACCTGTCAGATCGCTCTCAGTTTGTACGCATTAATGATGACTCCTCTGTGCTCACTAAAGTCAGCTATGGAGTTCCGCAGGGTTCTGTGCTTGGACCAATTCTTTTCACCTTATATATGCTTCCTTTAGGTAAGATTATCAGGAAGCACTCAACTCACTAAATTTTCATTGCTATGCAGATGATACCCAGCTATATTTATCAATGAAGCCGGAAGAAACCAGTCAGTTAACTAGACTACAAGCATGTCTTCATGACATAAAGACCTGGATGACCTGCAATTTTCTGATGCTAAACTCGGACAAAACTGAAGTTATAGTAGTAGGCCCTAAACATCTTAGAAAGTCACTTTCTGATGACATAGCAGTTATGGATGGCATTGCGCTGGCCTCCAGCACCACTGTAAAGAATCTGGGAGTTATCTTTGACCTAGACATGTCCTTTCACTCCCACGTTAAACAAATTTCAAGGACTGCCTTTTTTCACCTACGTAATATCGCAAAAATCAGGCATATTTTGTCTCAAAATGATGCAGAAAAACTAGTCCATGCATTCGTAACTTCCAGGCTGGATTATTGCAATTCTTTACTATCAGGCTGCCCAAATTCGTTGCTGAATATTCTCCAGTTGCTCCAGAACGCTGCAGCACGTGTTCTGACAAAAACCAGGAAGCGAGATCATATTTCTCCAATACTCGCCACTTTGCACTGGCTCCCTGTAAAGTTTAGAATAGAGTTTAAAATTCTCCTCCTCACTTACAAAGCCATAAATGGCCAGGCACCTTCTTATCTTAAAGAGCTCATAGTACCTTATTGCCCTACTCGAACACTGCGTTCCCAGAATGCAGGTCTACTTATGGTTCCTAAAGTCTCAAAAAGCAGAACAGGAGTCAGAGCATTTAGCTATCAAGCTCCTCTCCTGTGGAACCATCTTCCAGTCTTTGTCCGGGAGGCAGACACTGTCTCTACATTTAAGAGTAGGCTTAAAACTTTCCTTTTTGATAAAGCTTATAGTTAGGGCTGGCTCAGGCTTGTCCTGGACCATGAGCATGTCTGTCTCTCTGTCTCTCTCTCTCTCTCTCTGACTGCATTTCTGTCTGTCTGTCTGTCTGTCTGTCTGTCTGTCTGTCTGTCTGTCTGTCTGTCTCACTCACTCTCCCTCTTCCTCTCTCACCCAACCGGTCGAGGCAGATGGCCGCCCACCCAGAGTCTGGTTCTGCTCGAGGTTTCTGCCTGTTAAAAGGAAGTTTTTCCTCGCCACTGTCGCCAAGTGCTTGCTCATGGGGGAACTGTTGGTTTCTTTGTAGATAAAAGAGCTTGGTCTGTACCAGCTCTATATGGAAAGTGTCCTGAGACAACTTCTGTTGTGATTTGGCGCTATACAAATAAAATTGAATTGAAATTGAATATTCAATTTTTAATGTTTTACCTCATCAACTTCTTTGATTTTTGTAAATGTATGCTTATTCTGAATTTGAGCTTTCAAACAAGTTAGTTAATTTGGAACAGGTGATAGTGTCATGATTGGGTATGAACGGGGCATCCTGGAGAGACTCACTGGGCAAGGTTCACCACTTTGTGAACATATGATTATATAAAGGATGTTATTACATGGACTCTTAAACACTTAAACACTTAAAACTGGATAAACACATGTTTGCAAATGACTGCATTCTATTTTTATTTACGTTTCACACATTATGTCAGCTCTTTTGGAATTTGGGTTGTACAATCACTGGCTCTTTCATCGGCAGCTTGGCTACCAGCTGACTATTAGTACATCATGACCATTATAACTGATACTTCTCACTGTTACTCTACTGATGCCATGCCAACACTGTTTGCTGCAACAGCTCCCCCCACCACCCCAATCTCTGTGCTATGTTTCATACTTTGGGTGTTGTTGCACTGACAAAGATTTTAAGTTTAAGTATGTTTTAATAACAGGCCAATTAGTTCTAACAGCATAATCATTGCTTGTTGCTGTTCAGATTGTTTGAACAGTTGAACTGTATAACCAACTGCTATAAATGGTCAATTCCTTGGTTAAAGGTTACAGGGGATTGGCACAGTAACATGCTGCTAATCATACCTGGTTCAAGTTAGATCAAGCCAAACAGCCGCAAAAATAGCTACACAGTGATTAGTACATGTAATGATGTCCCATTTCAGGCTCCAGCTATCACTCAAACCTTGCTCTCCAGGCCTGCTTGCCATTAACACACCCACTGACCATGCCTGCTGTGACAGTTTGAGCTGTGCTGAAAACAATCACTCCCTGTTTGTTTCCTCTCATGATAGCAACTGCCAGCCCAGCTCCCATCCAACCCGTTCTCCTCCCCTCACACCCCCACCCTAAAAACCACCAGCCCCCAGATGTTACAAATTCCTTTTTTGTTCTTCAGCTGTGCAACGGAGGCAGGCAGAGACTGTTTGTCCTCATCACAGTGTTAAAAGAAAAGATACGCTGTGAATAAAAAATGCACATTAGGTTTGAAAATGTACCAGAGTGTTCCTCTCTAAAATGAAATTATCCTACTTTTTCATCTGTCATTTCAACCAGCAGTTGCAGAGATAAATGATAAGCAACACTAAAGAACTGTGAAATATTAATTAGTCTGGCTGCTGTAGAAATCTAAAAAATAATAATAGCTGCCTCAACGTGAATGCAGGCTGATCTCCCCTCCCCAACATGAAGTGGAAAAAAAGGTGTTTCAGTGCTGATGGATGGTCCCGAAGCAGCGAGGAAATATGAAGAACCATCATGCTTTGAGTGGCCACCGACCTTATCAAGACACCTGAGGGCCTGGCTGATCTGAGGCTGATCTGAAAAGAAATAGCAGTCCTGAGGGAAGAGGAGGAGACACATAGCAAGTGGGTTGAGATGGAGAGGACAAATGGCATCAGAGAGGAGATAGCAGGGTGACTCTTTCGCAAAATCTGCCCTTTAGATGAAAAGGCATTAGTCAGCCTGAACCAGGGAGTGGAGAGGCTAACATGATTGGATTTGGCTGGGAAACATGGGGAAATACACTCCCTGAGGATGAGGGTGAAAGGATGGGGTGTGGCAAAAGAGAAATGATGGACAGAAGAAGAGAGTTTGAGCCAGGGGGAGTTTTGTGGGAGAAGCTTGTTGGCTGAGACTGTTGTCACCAGCTTTGCAGTCAGAACTGGCACTAATCCACTTGTCCTGATCTGATTATGAGACTGCTTTGGCATCATTGGAAATGCCAACAGTGGTTTCTCTACCTGTTCTTTCCCACTTGTCAATCTACCATACTCATGCAAACTGCATGCAAAAATTCCTTCCCACAATGCAGTGCCGCAGTGCAATATAATGCAATATAAAATGGAGGTCAATTATGATGTAATCAAAGCCCCAGTAAGGGTTTTGGAAGCAATTTCAGCATATAGGAATTCAAAGCCAAATGACCTTTCAACCTTATCATCAGACAAGAACCTCCTTTGTCTGTTTTACGATATCTGTGCATGACAACTATAGTGAGATCGAAGGATGAAACATGATGATAAAATGTCCAATTTGATCTAAACTGCTCTATTTTGAGACAAAACTGAAAGTGTGCAGAACTGAAATTTTGGAACTAATCCCTCATTATGTGCACACAATTTCAGTTCAAGTACAGTTGGTCAAAGTTGAAGCAGGAATTAGATCTGAAAACTGTAATGAATGTCTGCAACAGTTTCTGTTATATTTCTATTCTTTGCCTCTTTGAAGAAGTTTGATTAACTTGGGGGTTTGTTCACAACCTCTCTTTGGCTCATTGCTCATGTTTCTTATACTGTCAGGCCTTTAAATGGTGTAGCCATTTTTCCAAACCTGAAAAATTAACTTGATGAATAAAATGTTATTATTATTATTATTATTATTATTATTATTATTATTATTATTATTATTAAAGGGAAAGCTGGCTCAAACTTCTAAAATAAGTCCAATCCTATGATAAGGTTTACATGGTACATAGCTGCCAGATGAATAAATACTGCAACAGAGCCATTTTAAATCACCATGTACCTGTTATGTATGCAATCAGCATGCTTAGCTCATTATCTTAGCTGAGCCTCCTGTTGAGAGCAATAAAAAAAAAAAAACATTAAAGCATGTTGTGGGGAAGGGCCAAATCAAAAAAGTGTGTGTAAATGTGGGCAATTTTTTTTCTAGAATCTTTTTCCCATTTTTTTTTTTAGCCATCCTCATTTAATGATCACCATAAGTCAGTGGTGGGGGCTAGGTTATTAAAATATTAATATCAGGGTTCACTGAATGGAGAACGACATGACTCGCTTTTGAACTTACACTAATAACAGCTTATTGCTCATATTGATTGATTAGGATTGGCATATTATGAAATCAGTAGACTATTAAATCTAGTTTTTAGTTTTCTGTTCAAGCAGATGAAATAATGGGAAGGGTATTTAAAGCTCTATGAGAGAGGGTGCAGGGTAGAGACTGACGTGCAATGTAAAAGAGACCTTCTGCAGACTGGTGGGGAACAAAGGGTGGCAGGGAAGATGGCGGTGGGGAGGCTTGGGGGGGAGGAAGGGGTGGGGAGGTTGCTTAAATGTCACTGGGAGTGAGGTGAGATGAGACAAAGGATAGGAGGGTGGATTTGGAGGCTGGATGGGGGTATCTGCTCACTGAGAGATACATAATGTAAGGCATCAGAGGAAAACAAGAGCTCTGTTTTAGCCACTCTGAATGTCAATCTTCATTTTAGAAAAAAGGCACATATTTGATTTGTATTATACTTCATGAGCTATTCTGATCTATCCAGCAAAATAAAGAAAGAGCTGCAATAATTTATTTTTTAATTTCATGGAAATTAATGTACATGGCACAGGGGAATTATATTTGGTGGCTCATCCAACCAAAGTTGCCATTTTTAATTTTAGAACTCAAAGACTCATTTTAAAGGAATATTTTTGGAAATGTGCTTATTCACATTCTTTATGTGTGTGAGATTGAGTGATTCCATGTCTCACAATGAACATGTATGTGTTTTTAGCACAGAGCTGGAGTCAGGACATGGTTAGCTTAGCTTAGCTTAGCATACAGGCTGGAAGCATGGGGAAACAGCAAGCCTGGCTCTGTCCACCTACCTATTACTGTAACCCAATGTGTGTCATTAAAGATTTTTTTTTTTTTTATGACACTTAGTTTTTATAACAGTTTGGTGCTGGAGCCAGTTCTTAATGACCAACAGTCAGGTACAACTTTCTGAAGCCCAGTCCTGTTGTAAACCTGTTGTTCATCAACACACTACCAGTGCAAAAAAATGTTTTCTGATTCCAACTTTTGCACCTTACGGTTTTCTGACAACTTTGACAATCAAATATTTTCAGCAATAAGGCTTATAGTATACCCATTGTTTTCTTTATCTCATCAAGATGTAAGACACACTTGTATGTAGATAAAGCACATGATTCAGGTTTTACACCATACTGAATTAGATTCTGACCCCTGCTCAGTGTAACTCATGTGCATCGTATTGCCTCCTTCCTCACAGGGTGCATTACTCAGGAAATACTGCTCCCAGTCAGGATACAAGAAAGACCACAATGATGAATTTACAATATTAGCACCAGCCAATGACAACATGAAAAACAGTTGATTCTAGAGATAGTAAAAAGCGCGAGCAGATATGATGAAATCTAGGAAATCTGTTTGGATACAGAAGCCAGGGATGATGCAGGTTCAGTTTAAATCAGAACTGCAAGTTGACTAATCTGTTGTTGACATTTAGCTGACCTTATTGTTCTTTTAAAGTGGGATAAAATAGGTTCTTTTAGGCTTGATTTTAACCCAAGGACAAGTTGATACAGAAGATTTAGATAAAAATGCAGATTTAGCAAAGACAGGACTGGAGCTTGGATAGTAGGATCAGCAGCAGCAGATTAAGAATAAGCATCTCTACATCGGATGTGAATAAGGATTAAACTTAAAGATGGAGATTAAGTCAACAAGATGATGATTCATGTCAAGAGGGCATATGGTGCCTTTTTGGCCAAAAGTATTACAGTAGAGTTGAAACTCTTTAAAATAAACCTAATGATGCTGTGCAAAGGAGATGGGGTATGGTATGGGACTGTGAGCTAAACAGAAAACAGTCACTGTACAGAAGTAGTGTGTCCTTTATGTAGTAAAATGGATTGTAAAGATGTGGTGGGGGGTTTTGGAGGGCTGTGTAGAGCATCTGACTTTCAAGCAGAAGACCACAGTTTGTGTTCGGTCACTATCAAACAGTTATTGTTCGTTCTTTTAACTGCAACAGGAATCTTTTCTTAACCTTAACAAAGTGTTAAACAAATAGGAATAAACGCCTCTCTCTAATGCAAGCCTGCGTTGACTAAAGTTCTTGTAGCATCAGATTTTTGACTGAGACTTAAGTGGCCTTCAAAAATTATTTCGAGCTCCATCTCATCACCATGTCACTAATATGTCTTCTTTAATTTGTTGCAGAACACTATGAATAGATGATGACTTGATGAGTATAAGAACTGCCACTACTTTGATTATAAATAGAGGCAAAGTCATTTTTGTCTCGAGGGAAATCATTTTCACTTCATTAATAATAAATAGTAGACAAAGCCACATATCTGTGGGGCCGAATTATTGCCATGACATGACACGCAAGGTTAAAAGAATCAACTCTCTTTTGAAGGAAAAATGTGGATTATTTTAACACTGTGCTGATCATTTCTTGAGTTGATAAGTTGTTTCAATTTTTGAAGGCAAGAGATGAAATCATAAATTTGAGGAGTGTAATTGCTGCTCCCAGAGACTAAAATGAAACGTAATAATATTTATTGTGAACATAGAAGTGCGCATGCGCCAACCGTGCGTGCGTGCAGCCTGTTGCAGTCGCTCTTAAACAGTTTCCCCCTGGCAATCAATAAAGCATCTCTGATACAATATGAATCTGACCTGATCAGGAAGATATTCCACTTTTGTTTAACCATGGTTTATGATAACGGATAACAATGAGGCTACAGGAGTGACCATCCTCTGTGCTTTGAATACTAATGATCAGAACTGTACGACAAGGTCACAAAAATTTGCATGCTGTGTCTTAGTTGCTCTGTATCAACATTAAACCCCTCCTAAAAAAGTTCTGCATATTCATTAGAGCAGCCATGTCTGCCTGTGAGGCGGAGGTAAGGGCTGCACAGCTCAGTGAGCACATCAGGGTGGAGACAATGATACAAGGGGATTCCCTGCATGGGTGGAGACACCCACAGCACCCATACAACACCCAGGGGCTCTGATGTGACACACAGAACAGACAGTTCTTCAGTGTGGAGTGTCTCTGATTGGAAATCTACTTTGACATGATTTAAAATTCAGGCCTAAAGACTTCTTCAATAAGCACAAAATGAGTGTGATTTGTAAGGCTCTCTAGGTCCTCTGATGGAACCTTTCACTTCGTTTGAACTGCAGTGATTAGTGAAAGTGTGAAAAGGTGAATGCTGAGAGGGCCTGAAGGATGAATATTTCATTGCTTATGTTTGACAAGCTTCGCAGTTATTGCCAAACAAGAGCGGAGGCAAATCATTTTGTGTTTCCACTCTGTTTAAGTGGAGTGCTCCCTTGGGCTGTTTTTGCTCTATGTGTGAATAATTTGATTACAAAAATGATTCTTTCTTCCTGGGACTTTCAGAGACTGAATGACTCTATGAACCAGAATCTCTCCTGGTCACAGGCTAGTCAATTACATTTACATGTTGTCTTCTGCGTGTGTTAAACAGACAGTAAGACTGGATCCATATGAAAATATTCCACCATTATGAGCAAAATGTCAGTCCCGTTTGGATCATGCTTGGAATTAAGGCTTTAATTCCTTTTTCTACTTCCTTTTTTGTCCAACACAAGTCATGTATGTGTTGTACTATGGCACTGCCAGTTTCTATTTTTAGATCAATTTCTAGTTTCCAGGTGGCCATTGGCTTGTTTATTTCACAATGATATGTATATCACCTTGCAGAGGAATTTGCTTACACAGATAAATCATCATTATGAACGATCAATTTCATCATCATCATGCAGTACTACTGCTGAAGACTATTTCAAATATTCCTACCTTAAGCTACTATATATTGTCAGAAAACCAAGTTCAGTAGCCAAACAATCAGCATTGGGCAAATTTTTGAAAAATGTAATAAATTACTGAATACCTATTTTTCATTGACAAAGTAATCACATTATTTATTAACTATGTTAGAACTATGCTTATCTGAAGATAAACATAAATTTATGTGAAGATTCACATAGAGAAAGGTGTTATGGGAGATGTTAGGTCACACCTACAACCCTGATCCCCCCCCCCCCAAAAAAATCGGGGCAGAATATGACATTTGCAAATGTTTTTTTAACGTACACTCAAATGAAAACAGTACAAAGACAGTATATTTGATGTTTTACTTCATCAACTTGTTGATTTTTGTAAATTTCTGCTTATTCTGAATTTGATGTAGCAACATGTTTCAAACAAGTTGGGATACGAGCAACAAAAGACTGGGAAAGTTCTATAATGCTCCAAAATCACCTGTTTGGAACACTCCACAGGTAAACAGGTTGTCATGCTTTGGGTATGTCAAAAGGCAGGTTCAAAATGGAGAAAAAACAAAGGTAAATGTATGACATACAAGTATAAAAGAAACAGCCATGCAAATATATCTCAGTGACTTCCATGCATCTCTATCCCAAAGAGGTACAATTCCATCTTTGCTAAAAAGAAAAAAACACCACATGAAATATTATGTGTTGTTACTCAGCACCTCTGTCAAAGGTGTCCACCACCAACAACTCCTAACCCAGATAGCAAAATACAGTGATTCAACGTTGAATTTTGGTGAAATTGGTTATTTTTGGTTGAAGTTGAAAAATCTATGTTTATTCAATATTTAATTAGAGCTACCATTTCAACATTTGAAAAAATGTTGTTGAATCAGCATTGTATAGATGCTGGGTTTTCAATGTTGAAATGTCAACATTAAATAGACATGGTTTCAATGTATGGCATGCTGTGGCTGTGCACCTGTGCCCCCGCCCACGAGACTTGCTCTCTCCTGAGACCAAACCAGTTCAAACCAGTCAACAGTTGGCAGCAGTTGGCAGCTTTTAGTGGCTTTTATTACCTTCGAGTGACAAAAGAAGACAAACTGGTAAGTCCTAATGAGAACACAATGTATTTTCACCAGCATGTCAACTTTGTGAATTATTACCGTGAGGTTGTAGCTTATTAGCATCGTTAGCATTAGCTAGCACTAGCATTCTAGATAACGCTAGCTAACGCTAGTGTGTCCGTGTGCAGAGGCTATGCTGAGGGTTCAGGGTTTCCCCCAGTGTATTATAAGCCTGGCAGGCCACCAGGCTTTACTTGCCCCCTGCCAGGCTAACGCTACGTTCCCACCAAACGCGATGAAAATTATTTAATCGCGCTCCAAATGAAATCGCGTCGCGCCAGACGCTCCAGTTATGACGCTAGTACAAAACCCCTTGCGGCGTCATCGCGTCGCGCGACAAGCCCGCCCAACAACAACATTTCTTCCGCCATTTCATTCTCTCGTCGACCACGTCCGTACGTCAGCACGTCGATGACGATGTCAACGCTGATAGGCTGTCGCAGCGCGTCTACACGCGAATCCGCCGCAAAAGTTCAACTATTTCAACTCAAGCGATGAAGCAGTAACGCGAAGGGGCGACGCGATGAGAGCGATTTTCGCGGCCAACGCGCCGCGCATCGCGTCCATCGCGTCGCCTGGCAAAATGACGCTTCAAATCGCGTATGCTTCATGCAATTTGCCTTGCATGAAGCATATTTAAAACCTACAGATGAAGGCTGAAAAGTGCTGTAATGGTCCTTTAATTAATAACATTGTTGCAATGTAGAATCAATGTAATTTCAATGCATTTATAAATAAATCAATATTGATTCTATGTTCAGATTAATTGACAATTCTACATTGTTTCAATGTTGAAAATGATGTAGTTGAATAAATATTGAATCAATGTTTAGACTGATTGAAAATTCAACATTATTTCAATGTTGATCATAACGAGCGCTTTCAATGTTATTTTCAATGTCTGACATCAATGTTGATTCAATTTTAAGCCATGACCATATCTCAATGTTGATTCAATGGATTTTTGCTTTCTGGGAAGCCTCCACAACCATACGTTGCATCTATTGCATCTAATATCCACCCAGCCTGTTGTTTAGGAACATTTACTGGCCAGATAGCTTAACGCTAAATGCCCCAGTGATTGCAACCCTCCAGTAGTCAACTGTGAACAAAACCTATTTGATTCCTGAATGTAGGCATACCAGTGAACATGTAGCTGTTGTTGCAGTAGCAGCAGTAATGTAGCATTGGCATTATGAGCTATATTATTGCCCAGGGTTTAAGTGGAGATTTACAGTGTCATTTGGGTCAAATTCTGTTTCAAAGGCTTTTCCACTCTGACCGGAATAAAATTAGCGCACGCACACACACACACACACACACACACACACACACACACACACACACACACACACACACACACACACACACAGCCTTGCCTCACCGCATTAGCTCTGAGGATCAGGACTACTGTGTCAGTGAGCACACACAAATGCACTGGCCATGTAAAGCAGTCAGTCTACCAGCAAGAAGCACAGTATCATGTATTTCATAGCTGTCAAATCGCAGATTATACAGTTGTCCAAAGATCTACTTTCTTTTTAATAATTCACTATAATCTTTACATAGTAAGTTAAATTTAACACCTTGTGGAAGCTTTTCAAACACAAAATCAGCCTGGTTCTTATCAACCACTTTGACAGGAGTGAATAGCAGCATCTTAACAGTTTCTGTTGGAGTTCAAAGCCACTGATAATATCTCTTCTCTGTTACTGTAGGAGAGAGTGGCTTCCTTGAAGGCCCCTTGAAGTTTAATGTGACGGAAGTGAAACCTCACTGGCAGTTCTAGCCAGCCACTGCCAGCGCAGTCCCCTAGCTCTAAAATTGTCTTCTGTTCCAGTCAATGTCTGGCAGCATACTGTAACTGATGAATTATTCAAAGCAGGGATCAGGCTGTGTTGTTCCTGGATGGTGGCAAACACAAATGAAATGCAATATGACACTTGGTGTTTAAGTTATCAGTTGCAAGTGTCTGGGAGTCGTTTAACTACAGGGTCTGTGTGTGGAAATGGAGGTGGGATTATGCGTACCGTGCTTAAAGCATGCAGCATGCATATGCACATGCATATGCATGGTAAGAAATGCATGCAAAAAAAATGCAAGCTTAGGCTTTATTGGCATGGCTTAGTGATGACCCCCTCCCCCCTGGTGCTTGGCATTGTTTGGCCCTGGGGAGAGGAGTTCCATCAATAAGTACATTCAAATTTTTACAGAGATGCAGAAGCTGCATTCATTCATAACAATGCCGCATCTTCGTCTGTCTGTGTGTGTGTATGAATATGAACCTCAAAGAGGTACTGATGCTGTCTAACCCAACAGCTCTGCAATAAATCCTTTGTTCATCCTCATGGTCATGTTTAGTTTTTGTTGAAACTGTTTTTAAAAAGTATTGATTCAACTTGCTCATTTTTCCAGTTGAATTATATTGTATATCAGAGATGTTTCCATTATTTACCTCATTGTTATGATGGGGTTGGAAAATGTAATGCAGCAATGGCCCTACTGAAACTTCAATGTTGAGATGCTGAGATATGGTGGTCTCAGTGTCAGTGTCAATTCAGTTGAGTGGTGTGTCACCACTGGCTTCAGTGTGCAGCTGCTATTTTACTAGCTTGTAACAGTTATATGGTATTTCATATGCCCTCTTCCATCTGCACACCACTTCTGATTTGAAATGCCACTGCTATTATGATATGCTGATGCTGATACCACTGTCCACTGGCATAGGCTGCCTGTGGTCTTTCACTTATGTTTTAGTGTCATATATTGGTTCTTTGTGGAATGCCTCTTTGACTTGGAATATGTTGCAGCTGTTGGACCAACTATCATTAATGTGACATACTATCACCTAACTCTGCTGAATATCCTGTGCGTAGTGTGTCCATAAAAACAAGGGTGTACATACATAGATATGTAAATACATACATATAAATGTACGCACACACACACACACACACACACACACACACACACACACACACACACACACACACACACACACACACACACACACACACATAAAACAAAATATCAGTCACCCAGTGTCACCATCTTTGGGAAGAGCTGTCATTGCCTGTCTGTCTGTGGGGCATGTTCTTCAAAAGCAGCTACACACTGACGTGGGGGATGGGACCCTGCACACCCGCTCAGTATGAATACACATGCAGCACAATTCAGCAGTGCATAAAATGCCTTCTATAAACTGTACACAAAAGCAGACGGTGAAAGCCACTCGAGAAACCAGAGCTGGCCATTTGCAGAGTTACTTTGAGTTTTTATGAGCTTAAAATTGTTTTTAAAGCATCAAACAACATTTTTGATATAAACATTAAATCAAATCGCTCCATGTGAAGTGAAGAAAACAAAAACACTGATTGCTGTAGGTGGTAGCATGCCATGATTTAGGGTGAATACATTCAGGAAACAATCAGCAGTATGAGTAAAAGCAAAAAAGCTTCATAACGACAGAGAGAACAGCTTTTATCTTCACAAATGGACATGGACTCATATATGAACACATATATAATCCCCTGGCAAAAACGCATTTCCATGTGCTGGCCAGCAGCTCAGAAGAACCTGATCTGAATACAGTTGAGAAATTAATAACCATACCAAAAGAGATTTATCCTCTGCAATGGTTAAGCCTCAGCATGTGTGCTTTTGTGTGATATCACCTAAGTATTCTTTACTGTAAATGAAAAAGATAGAGGGTGTAATTTTCATTTATTTATTTATTCTTTTTGGTTCATTTTCAGTCAATAACAAGGAGAATGGCAGGAAATGGAAGGATTTCTAACCAGTTATTCCACCAGTTCAAAAAGAGTCATGCTATACTCGCTACTGCAGTTCTAAATGTCTCTTGTCTAATGGAAATACTGTTTTCATTTGCTGCTTAGTAAAGAAATACTTGCAGTTGTCTCTACTTTCTCTGGGTCTGTTAAATCTAAAACTTAACATTTTTTGCCCATTGTTTTAAATTAAAAGTCTTTCAGACCTACTGAAAGGACACAATTCCTCCCATTCTTGGTGGGTTTTTAATTTTTTGAACATATTATCATGTTCAGAGCAGCTGGACATGGACTGAGTATGGTAGGTAGGTGGATGAGTATGACATGGTTCTGTTGAAATGTACATTTTGCTGAATTTATCACGTGAGCCATTAGAGTACATTCCACCTAGAGTAATTCTACCCCACTGACTTGCCTTTGTTTATTGATTCATTGAGATTGGCCATTATTTTAATGGTTTTTATTATTAGTATATTAGTGTGGTATCTTATAAGGTGAACACCTGAAACAAAGAAACAAAAAAAACAAAAGCCTTTTGGACTTTCTAAATGGACCTGGAATGATACAGTATATGAGTGTATGAACCACAGCTCATCTTTCCACAATCTTTTTCCCACAATCAAAGAAAAGAGGTCAGGCAGGCTGTGAACTACTCAATATATACGTGAATGTCACTTAGAATTCATGTGCATGCATAGATTTATGTTGGTGACGTATGTAAAAGAGAATATAAAAGACAATATGAAAGAGGATGAGAAAGGCGCTCTGGGAAAAAAAAGCAAGTGACCCCCTGCTTCTGCAGCATCTCCTCCTGCTCAGGCTAATTGCAGTAAACAGAGCAGATGGGGTACAGTGGCACCAAAGGGAGGGCTTTATGGAGGTGAGGGTGGGAGGATGGAGAGGTGGAGGGGTGGGGTGGGGGTTGCTAGATGGATGGATGGAAGAGGTGTTGATTAGCCCACCATAGACTCACCGAGATCTCGGCTGTGACACGTTGCCAATGATATATTTAGCTTCAGCACTCCCAGTCAGGAGCATTTCTCGCATATAGAAACTGGGTGGGGTATGTGTGATGGGGGGTGTAGATGATGATTTCTAGCCTAGGTGGATTTAATACATTCACTTGGCATAAACCTGCTTCCACGCTCTTTGGCTTGACTCTTAATCCATTTTTCTCCCTTTTTAAAAAAATGTATTAATACACAGACTCTAATCCATTTTCCTGTGTTCTTCACACAAACAGTTACCATGCACAAAGCCTTTCAGAAGATCCCATCTTCACTGCTGTCACTGAGAACAGGGATTTCAATTAATCTTACAGTCTTGAACTCTTCAGGCAATGTGTATTATTAGATGAAAGCATCATTGTGAATTTGTTTGAATGGGATCTGCAGATGAGATAATGTTCTTCATACCACAGAGATATGAGATGTGCCTCTCCATAAGTGGAGGATGCAGATGTACAAATGAGTTCTACGCAGGATTTTCCTCTCTAATATCCACTCCTCCAGCTCTTGCGCAGCTTGTGAATGACTTCAAATGAGCCATGGTGACCACTGTATATTAATATATTCAAATTAGCATATGGCCTCATTGAAATATTAATGTGCACAGTTGTGCATGGGCTAACGAATGTGGAAAATTAGCAGGGCTGTGTGCAGGGCTGTAACCATGCAGGTGGATGTGCTGCTCAGGGATGCTAACACACACAGCAGTAAGGCTCCCAGCACCTGATGGTAATCACATGGACTGCTTCCATAGACAAAAACCCTGTTGCAATCTGTACTACAGTCTATATACACAGTGTATTAAGAAGGTAACAAATATGAATACATGTCATCTGTCTTTTAATAATGAGCTACTGTTTTTGTTGATAACTTTCTCATTTTACAGCATTCAATATTTTAGACCAACTAGATATTTATCTAGGCCTCCTGTCATTATATGTGCACATCAGGCAATAATAGCCCAATGTAGCTGTTCACTGTTCAAACCACCGTCCACCCAGACCATTAACAGGAACAGAGCTTTTATTTGCTCATTAATTTACTGTATTGACATTTAAACCAGAAGAGATTCTGGAAATTATTATGGATGTAGTTTTCATAAAAATATGTAAAAGAATAGAAGCCATGTCCTCTAGTGGACTAACTGTCTGCCATTTACACCTTCACATTTCCTCATCTGTCATCTGGAAGCTCTCACAGAGGTGTGCATCACCTGGGACAAACAATAAAACCTGAGCTCGTATCCCTTTAAGGCTCAGCAAACACAGTGATATTTCACAGAGTCCGTCTGACAGTTGTTTACCATGAAGCTTCCTCATGGGCAGCACTGAACACGACGATGAACCACAGACTGACCCTGCTCCAGTTTGCCTTCAGGCAATAGGATGATGAGCACTACTTCGCAAGAGCCAGATTGAAAGATGTTATACCCCCTTCCCTAAAGACAAAATAAATGAATAAACCATCACCTCAGACCTGGATGATGCTTTTAGATAAATAAATGTTTTAATGAACAAAGCACAGTTAAAGAAGACTTGATGTCTTGTAGTTGTTCTCTGGGAAAAATCATCTGGTGCAGTCACTTATGTTTACAAGACTTTCACACCAGCGCTCAAATACTGCAGTGCAAAGAGTAAACATGTGTTTCAGCACAGTATCCCAACAAATTATGTCCAAATTGGATGTTTCCACATCTTGGGAATTACTTGCAGGCCCAACCATTAATGGTTGGGGGTAGGGGGTGGTGATTTGGGCATGAAGCACGGAGGAACATTCTTATCCTTTTTCAAACCACCACTTTGTTCAACTGTAACCACCATCTTTCTCTTCCCGTGCTGTAGTTTCCATATTATGCAGATATTGTAGAAAAACAGCATTTTAAAAGGATGAGCTTTGAGTATTTCAACACTCATTGATGTGGGTGGCCTGAATTAAGGAAAATAAATATATGGACAGGTTCAAAATGTTATAACTTGACCAAAAAATTCACCGTTATGCCAAGGCTTCATGAGAGTTGGTGTGTATGTTGCTTTGCAGGTAAAGCTAACATCCAAACAGGCAGTGTGCTGAGGTGAATGAATTCAGACTGTACAAACAGTCCTGTGGTCACATTTGCAATAGCATGAAGCAAAAAGCTGTTTTGTTTTGAGTATGAGCACATCGTAAGAGATGGCAAATCCTAAACCTGGCCCTTCACCAAAATGACCTGAATCAGCAATTTAATCTGAACCCATTGTTTGAGCTCATCATCATAATGAAAACCTTTCGTGTGTTTCATAATTCCACTGTATATATACTATTATATATGCATGAGGCATTTACGTATTCTAGTGAAAATGACCTTAACTTACTTTCTAATAATCAATAGCTTCCATGAGAAAGAAACCACAAATTGATGGGCCTCTCTGCACCAGACCATAGACGGCTCCTGCTGAAGTCAAGTCTTAAAAACTAGACCAGTACCAAATGGCTATCCAAAGAATAATAAACATACACCAACAAGGTTCTTATATACTGTTACAGGTCTTCAGCTCTACAGTACCATGTTGAAAATAATTGGGAATTTCAGTGATGGCTTTGGCCTGAACAATTCGTGCTGACACTCTGCTGACACCCAGGATGGAAAATGACAAATCTGGGCTCCATCAGTACATCAGTCTTATGGAAGGCACCATTGTCAGACAATAACTGGCATTAATATTTAATGTTAAAGTATCATTTTATGCGCAGGCTGGGGAATAATTGCCTTGCCTGGCGGTGATGTTCACCTGGCTGGGCATAATGGAAAGCTGAAGTCTCCCACAGGACCTGTGTAAAAAGCTGAAAATGAAACAGTGCAAGTCTTAATCCATACTGAACCGGCGACTCTAAGGCTACACGCACACACAACACACTAATGTCTGGTTAACACAAAGGCACTGCACAAGAAAACACATGTGCAGAATTACATGTAAACCCATGGCATAATTCAGTAACTCAGTCAGCCACAACCACACTGATGCCCCACTAAGCCAATCGCTTTTCACAGCAAGAGACTGTCGCTTTCTGTGTTGTTGCCCTTTATTTTTGTGAGATCTATAACACCATTACAATCGTTTTTCTTCACCAGAAAGCTGATTCAAATGGTGTTTTATTGTATCACTTGTTACAGCTGTATGAATGAATTGTTTCTGCACAGCGTGAGAGCAGCCAATTAAAACCTTCACAGCATTATCTGCATATGGACAAATCACACAATGTTGTGAGAAGAAGCCTGACATGGCATCAAAATATTCAGCCTAGTGTAGAACAAATATTCAAAAAACAAATCATTAAAGTCATCATTTGCAGTTGAAAATCATGCCAAATCTGTTTTCAGGTGTCTAGTTTGTATTTATTACTGAAAGGCAGACAAAAAGTGTTTGAGAGTAATTCCCAAATGTTTATTCAGTCTTCAAGCCTCTGAGTGGACGGGCCAGAGGCAGAAGCAGAGAGACACAGTGGAAACTAGAAGAGTGCACTCAGTAGAGTACAGATCTCCACAAGGTGCATATATTGTCCCTAGTCCAGGCATATTCAATTAAAATTCAAAGAGGACCACTTATAGAAAATGTCCTCAGGCTAACGTGTGATATGATTCAGTGACATATTGCTCTGGCCTGCAGTGGTAGCTCTATCAACCTACCTCTGCATGTAGTCAGCTACTGTCAAATCAAATAAAAGCAATTCAATAATATTTTTATTGTCACTTTTCACATTGAACTGGAGGGATTATACATAAGTGCTCTAATAATAAAAACATGTTCTTTTCTTGTTTAATTCAAAGTAAAGGAAAATAAGGTCTTCACTTAAGAATAATGGAAAAATTGGAAAAATGTGTATCTTAAAGTGCATTGTTTTAGAAAGATGAAATAAAAATTGTGGCTTGAGCTTCCTTTTGTCTTCTTTTTTAACTCTTCATATCTTCAACCAGTGAAACGATCTCAACGCATTGTCGTGTCACATTGATGAAAAGTGTCAATAATAATAACAATCACCTCAAGTTCAGACCATTTGAGACACACTGGATTTGAACTGCTTGTGGAAGAATGAACATGTGAGAATCTGGCCATTTTTGATTAAAAGCTCTGTTTCCACTGTCTCTTTTTAGAGCACGCCATGTGAAATTACTTTTCTCCGACTCCCTTATTTCTCCTACTGTTGTGTCTCGTCTCATCCCTCCTGTGTGTGTATATTGTTCACTGACTTGCTTACCAGCATGCATGGATTTGATTGGCTGAGTAGCGTCACATGAGGTTAAACACGTCTACACAAGCTGTGCCAATTAAAATATAAATGCTCCCTTAAAATGTAATAATTCTCAGTTTTTTCAAAAATTGTGAATATACTGTTTTGGTATGAAATTATTTGATTGGCTACAGACGCTGCCTGTCTACCTTGACATAGAAACAACACTCTGACTGTTTCTTGGACAGACATGTAGGTGATGCCATCATGAAACAAAAAAATATGTAGTATACTGTAGATTTCTTCTCTTAACATACTGATGTTTTCTCAAAGAAGAGCACAGGGCATGTCATTTCCAGAGAAGATCTATATGCTAAAAAATAAAAGTAACAATCAATAGCTGTGTTTCCATCTATTGCCGGATTTAAAGCAAAATTTTAAAATGTCTCAAAAATGAAAAAAAAAACAACAAATTTAAATTAGATGCATTTCCATAAACTGGTTTGGAGCGAATAAACTTGGCTATGGAAAGCATAATTTCATCAGAGCAGCAAAAGTAGAATGTTGAAAACTGGAAACAACACAAGTCGCCTTCACCACCTGAGAGAAAAATGGAGAGCGGTCTGCAGGAATTTGTTTAGTTTGGGCAAGCTGTATTCGTTCTTTCATGTCAGCTCATAGTGGCCATGTTTTCATGTACCTGTTGTTGGTACTACCAGCCGTATTTTTGCGTATTATGGGAACATCCAGGAAGACTATGACAGACTGGAAACAGCTTCTTCTTCTTCTTCTTTGGTTTTATAGCAGAAACAGCTGATCAGTCATGTGAGTTATATTCGATATGAACGTATTTGACAAAGGTGTTTCAACCTCCCATTTAGTGCATTAAAAATTTTTGAAAAAGGCAATCATCACTTCAACCGAGCATGAATAGAAAAATAACTTTTTTTAACTTTGCCTTAACCTTTTGAATTGAAGCTTTTGGAATGTTATATTTCCAAATGCACATGAAACACCTTAATGGAAACACAGCTAATATCTCTTTAGACCTTGAGGATTTTCATTGAATGCAGTAACTGATGACATGCACCATTTTAATTATTCCATTTATTCTTGCACAGCAGTTGTTTGATAACTCATGGACTCATTGGAGTCCTCCGTTTGGGAAACAGCAATAAGGAACAATGGTTAATTGGCTAATAATGGTGTTCATGCCTGAGTGGTTGAGATATTAACTCGACTGGAGGAAAACCTCCATTTAGTTGCTGTCGTCACACTGAAGGCTCTTCCCTTGGTTAGTATTCGGAGGGACTGCACATTTATTTCACAACCACAACCAGCTCTCCGTTTTCAGCACTGAATTTAATTATGTTGGTGGCATGAAATTACCCACAAGCCCATAAGTGCTCCTGGGAGAGCTGCGCGGTGGAGTTTGGGGTGGGAGCACAATGAGCGAGATGGAGGCTGACAGCATGCAACTGAACGGGAGAGGAGAAAATCTACATCCTGGGAACAAAAGCCTCTGTTGTTCACACTCTTAGTTAGTCCTGTGGCAAAATGAGCACAGTGTACATAAATGCTGCGAAGTGGCACACAACATCAATATTTGCAACACTGATTTAGTTGTTTCCTTTTTGTCCACCCACCAATTCATCATGTCACACTGTGTGTGTGTGTGTGTGTGTGTGTGTGTGTGTGTGTGTGTGTGTGTGTGTGTGTGTGTGTGTGTGTGTGTGTGTGTGTGTGTGTGTGAGACCTGGTATTTATGGGGACAAAAATCTGTTTACACAGTCACATTGTGGGGACTCACCTCCCTTATGGGGACAAAATGCAGGTCCCCTTAATGTAAATCATTACATTTTAGGGTGCAGACTGAGGATAGGGTTACGGGTTAGGTAAGGTTAGGTTTAGATGAGGGCGCAGTGCTCTTGGGGGAGCACTCCGAGGGGCACGGGCTCTCGGGGGCCCAAAGGATCTTTGATCCTTGGAAATACTTAAAAGACTGGCCCAGTTTGATGTAGAATAAAATGTGCTTGGTGGATTGGGCCACGGTACAGGCCGGCCACGGGAACTCGTGTGTTTATCAAAGTCCCCCTTCTCTCTCCAGGGTCTCTGCTGTAACATTTAAGGCTGTCATTACTTAAAAAAGAGCAAGCTTTGTGCAATATAATAAAAGAATAAATAATAATAAGTGCTAAGATAAATCATTACATTTTAGGATGCAGACTGAGGACAGGGTTATGGGTTAGGTAAGGTTAGGTTAGGTACAGGGTTAGGAATAGGCAGATAGTGGTTAGCGTTAGGGTAACGCTCCAGGAAATGAATTTAAGTCTATGTAATGTCCCCACAAGTGATAAAAACACAGTGTGTGTGTGTGTGTGTGTGTGTGTGTGTGTGTGTGTGTGTGTGTGTAACTTCATTACCTGACAAATGAACATTTTTGAACTAGATCATTTTCACTGCTTCAATATGAAAGCTGACAGAGTGCGATGCAGATCTCACAGAGATCACTTCCTATTTAGCGCTGGTGGAGTTGAGCCAATGATACAGCTGCAGTGCTTGTGGTGTAAAAATGTCATGAGAGGAACAAGTAAAGTCTGAAGTGGGTAAATAACAGATGCCAAGAATCAGTGCAGCAGCATGTTTTTAAGAACTGCTTTCCAGGCATGGATATGTACAGACACAGGATTGTATTCTCTTGCTGATTTTTGTAACTTAATTTTCCCTTTTCCATAGAAGGACACACTGCAGAGTATGGCATTTTACTACCATTCAGCTGTCTTTCATTGCAACAGGTTGAAGCAAAGCTACACTATATGTGATTATCTATGTGTTGTTTGTGTAACTTTGTGTTTGTGTGTGAGATTTAGCAGAAACGAGGTTAGCCAGACAAGGAAGAGCCCCTCTCTAATGGAGAGTGTGAGGGAAAGGTCGCCTAACTGTACAGAAGGCCTGTGATAGACAATTCCCTCACACAGAGTAGTTCTTCAGGTAATATCATTACTATTATATGGCCATCATCCAGTAATAAATGCATCCCTGTAATATTTGTGCACACCAGCAGTTTTATTCCGTTTCACGTGTGTAGTTTAAACACACTATACTGTAACAATCATTAAAACAAGCCATCATGCTGTAAGTGGCTTGTAAAGAAGTGTGGTGCTGCTGCTGTTTGTGAATTGACTTTCTCTGATATTCATTGAACCCCTGAGCAAAACACATTCTACCTGGAAAAGAACTCATTAAAGCCGCCCTTACAAATTATTTTCACAAGCTCCTACTTTACAATTCATTGGTACTGTATAATATCTTATTGTGCTATTCCTATATATATCTATTACTATACAGGAATTGGTAAAATTGCAATAGGAAATAGTGTGTAATGCAGAAGGCTGGGTTCAATAGTATGTTCCAGAGTAAACAACGAAGCCACCCTTTGATGCTGGACAGGAAATGTACAGTGGGTTCACTGAAGCTTTCTCATAAAAACTGCTGCTGGACATGAGGTTGATGGGAACCGTGAGAATCAACAAAAACAGTAAATTTGTAGTGTGTGTGTCAGCTATATTTGCTCTATATAGCTGAGGGACACAGAGTTAATGATAATTCTTTTTGGATTTATCACTATGAATGACACCTTTCACAATACATGTAGTCATGTGATCCATTGTTTGTCTAAAGATGTTGATTAGTGCAGCTTTAAGAATGGTGTATTGACCGTAACCGTCTTTCCTTAACCTTGACGTACAGTACCATAACATACCATAGTTGCTGTGCAGATACTGCAGAAATAAATTGCTTTTAAAATAAAATGAAGAATAAAAATGTTAAACAGGACATTATTGAACATAATCCAGGGCTTTCCACCAATATCAATATTCTGTCCTGTATTGAGGTTGCTGGCTGTTTGGTAATAATGGCTGAATATGTAAAAACTGAACTGTTGGATTTTCTGGCTTTGATAGCAAGCCAGCTAGACCACAAGACAATTTTAAAAAGAACCTAATGGTTAATACTTTATGTCACTTGAAAGCCCATAATTGATGCAAAAATAGATATTGCCAGTAATGGAAGCACTAATCTTGTAAACTGGTAATGTGGAATTACTGTGACCTCTCCAGTGGGTATTTGTTTTACAATACTATCTTAAGATAAACCCCAAGATATGTAATAAAATGAAAATAAAACTGGCACAGTATGACTCATGCTCAGAGGAAGTCTCCACTGAATTCTTATTGTATAAAAGAATAATGTCTTTGCTGGAGGTAATGAAAGGACGGTCATCCACCTGACAGATGGAAACAGAACAAACTCCTAAAGACTTCATTTCATCTGTAGCAGAACTTGACATGAGCTGCACAGTTGTCAAATAGAGGAAAGGGTTTACTATGGAGTGTTTAGCTCAGTTTCACATCATCAGCACCAGCATTACTTGGCTCATGCACAAAGTAGCTGCAGTCAGGGAAATATGAACCGAACATAACCTTTCTCTGTGCTGCTAGTTTCAGGCCTGTGTCTCCTCAGTGACCTCTCTGACATGCAGACATCCATGCAGCCCTGCAGCTACTGGCCTTTACAGCTCATCTCTAAAATAACAAAAACTCTCTGAATAATCTCCTCAAACTATATGTTGGGTTGAGTCCCCAGAGATGAGAGTCAAAAGGTGTGGTCTTGGTGGTGGGTGGCTCCTTCACACCCACAGGGAGACTGTATCAAAATGGCAAATGAAATCTCTGTGAGGACTAAGCTGTGCAGAGGAGATCTCTGCCAAGGCAGCCAGTGTGGTCAAAACAGCCTGGGGCCAGGCAGCTGCAGAGAGCAATGAAAGGAAACTGGGGTTAAGATGTCACCCCTTGCCCATGTAGCAAATACTACATAATACTGCCTGTATGGGAGTGAGAAGCCAGCATTAGAGAGCTTGTTTGATTTGCTCTCTGTGGGGGATAGCCTGATAATCACACTCAATTTTCTTATCACCTCATTATTTACGCTGACACCATTTTCATGTTCATTGTTTCTGTCATTTTGGAATGGTTGATATTCATATTTTTTAGGATAAATATTGCTTGTATATGTCTGTCTGTCTTTGTAACTGTAATCTAAATACTGTATCAGCAGGACTGTATTCTTTGTCATTGCCTTCCATAACTGTTACAAAACACTCATATTAGCGTTGTCTGATCTACCACCGCTACAGTTAAGGTTTGCTTAGGTTTAGACATAAAACAGCTTGGTTGGAATTATGGAAAGGTTCCAGTTTTGTTATTCCGACAACTTCAGTGCTGTCTTATACTCAACACAATAGGCCAATACATCAGTGGGCTGATATTATTAACCAGTACCAGGTTACCAAGTATCAGCCATAGTATTAGCCTCAAAAATATAATATCAAAACATCTACATCATATCAAAATGTGCATTGATATTAATCTTCACATCTGACCAAATATAATTTGGCGAGGAAGCATATATTGCCCCAAATTTCTGACTGTTTCTTTGATCATCTTAATTTACATTTTTTAAGTGAGTGAGTTGGCACTTCCTCCAGCTCTTGAGATACACTGAAGTGTGAGTGTTCGTAGAGAAGCAAAAAGTGGACCTCTGGCAGTAAGCTCCCCCATCTGTGAAACTGAGTACTCCCTGCCAGTTCTGCTTTAACTGTCAGTCAATCAGCAGGATTCTGCATTTAAAGCCTGGTCTTTATCAGCAGGGAAAAGATCAAAAGTAGCCACTGACCCACCCAACTCCCCCTTCTCCCCTTTATCTCCCTCTCTCTGCAGTCACTGGGGATTTAGCATAAACGCTGCAGCACCTCTCTCCACCCTGGTAAAACACAACAGAATATTCAGGGATGTGAGTGTCCTGGGGAGGCTGGCCTTGACTGCTCTCAACCACCGGCTTTCTGCTGATGCTCTGAGTTTTTCTTAATGAGACCGAGCCAAGCGGCACAGTGGGAGGGGCCAGCAGAAGAAATGAAGAGACCTTGTCAAAGCTAATGGCACATTGCAGCAAGCTAATTACAATGAGGCCATTTGCTCCTCATTTTCTGCAATCATATTGTGTTGTGATGTCTGTTCCAGTGTAAACCCAGACTGACATCACATTTTCATGCATGTGAGTTTTTAGTGGCTAATATGGACACTTGACATTTGTAGCTACAATCAAATTTAAGTAGCACAGTCTTTGACCTAACAACTTTGAAGCCAGAATGTGCTTTCAAAGACAATATCCACTTAATATTTATTTTTTTTAAAGGAATATTGCAAAAAGTGGGGAAACATTTTCTGCCGTGAGAGTGAAATGAGAAGACGGGTATCAATCACATATCTGTATGTTAAAGAAAATTCCTGCAGGCAGCTAGTTTGGTTTGCTTTCAAGTTGTACAGACATACAGTATATGCTTATTCAGTTATCTATTACAGATTTTGTTTGTTTTCTAGAACCTCTACAATACGGGTGTCATGCAAAGTTAAGAATTACAAGAATAAGCACCAAGATGAAAAATACTTCCTTTAAGTTCCGAGATTGAGGCTGGCTGTCTGAAGTTCAAAAACGCCTCTAAAGCTCACTTATTAACATGTTGTATCCTGTTTGTTTAATCCATACATGACCAGAGATGTAAAAAATATGGTTTTAGGCAGAGTTACATGCTGAAAGCAACTTGTACTGGTCAGCAGGCAGAAGTTGTATTAGGTCACTGTAGTGAATACTGTTGTTAATCATGAAATAGTAACTGCGATTGCCCTGTGATGCACTTGTGTTGCTAAATGGTAAACCCAGTGGTCATGATTTACACACAATGGCTCACGCTTGATTGTAATGATGTGATTAATCCCATTGACTAGAATTTAAATCAGTTGAGAGTGCACAGGTGGCACAAGTGAAATGAATGTTGATACCAACAATGGATGCAAACATCTATGGCAGAGCAAGAAGAGTATGTGTAAGAGGGGGTGGACAACAAGAAAACAGCAATGTCAGATGAGATAGGCCATGTTGTTATTCATGGAATGACAATGAGGGAAGCAAGACAAAGAGTACACACCAAATTGAGCAGATCAAATCCGCAGCTGTTTTTACTGTATGTATGCTTTTGTAACTGCATCTTTCCTTTCTGTAGAACTGCATGACGACCACCCATGACACCCAGGCTCTCACTGATATGGTACTATAGTTTTTATGCAAGTGCTGAATACTGCACACATTCAGTACTGTATTACTTGCAAAACTTACAGTATACAATATGTTCAATGAACTAACTTGCATATAGAATTGCAAAATGCAGAAT
The DNA here is from genome assembly GCF_039877785.1 of Chaetodon trifascialis. Taxonomy (NCBI): domain Eukaryota; kingdom Metazoa; phylum Chordata; class Actinopteri; order Chaetodontiformes; family Chaetodontidae; genus Chaetodon; species Chaetodon trifascialis. Next base: position 22,798,304 of record NC_092072.1, read on the forward strand.
ACATATATTATGCACAACAAACCTTTTTTCTGTAGCTACATGCCAGGAACACAGTGCTTTCCATTTTGTGATGTAATGTGCAAATGAATTCTGAGAAAAGCTCATATATTGACTGGCTGTGTATGATCTCAACATACTGTTTGATTTTGAGCACATACAAGACAGTTTTGAGATGTTTTAGAGAAGTCAGAAGTTTTGTGGATGTAGTTTGAAGATTTGGTGTTATGCTTACAGTTTTGAGAAAAGGGTGTAGGGTTTCAAGAAATATGTCTTTCAAATGAAAAACAAGCGAAAAACTGTGATGACTATCATTTTAACCACAACTGACATCATTAATTGAAAATATTTCACTCCTTAAGAAAAGGTTGGAGCACCTTTTCACTATTGTGTTCTCACCTGTCATTACCATTAGGCTGATGTGACAGAGAGGCATTTTTTCAAAGGTGAAGCAGAAAGGAGGAGAGGAGAGGGGAGATGTAATTGTGTCTCACTGCAATAAGACATTCTGACATCTCTGTCTCTCTCTCTCACACACACACACACACACACACACACACACACACACACACACACACACACACACACACACACCTCGTAACCCTGATGTGAGATGATATGGCCCTCCTCATTGCACCTCCTCATAAATCCATCCTGGGTGTGTATCTGATCTTTCACTGTCTTGCTCTAACTCTAACCTTTGCATTCGCTTCATTCTTTAACATGAGACATAACATTGAAATATAGCCCATTCAACTGGGACACATTCTTGACATCTGATATTCATGCTGAATTTGGTCATTTTCCTCCCATTGTTAAAAAGCATCTGAAGGAAGATTCTACTACACCTTAAGTTTCAACACATGGGTAAAAACAGACTTTGGCTGACATGAGGCATCGGTGTTTGTCTTTTTAGGCACCTCCACATTATTCAGCAACACTTTGAGAAAAATCCAAGTTATAATTATGACAAGGATATCATATAGATCATAGTCCTGTTTGCATGTCAGAATCTGAATTTTGGAAGGTTTTTTATGATATAAACGTGGTATGAAGCCAGCAAAGTTCAAACAGAAAGGGCTCATCCTCTTGGGAACATGCAAGTGCAGTTCATGACATTTTATTCTATAGTATGTGTTAAAGTCAGTATTTGTTGTAGAAGTGTACTCTGTTTGTAGTGACAAGCAAGCGATGAAGTCCTCCTACTATCCACAGCAATCATTGAATCACAGCTGTTAGGAAACTGAGGATACAAAGAAAGAAATTCTCAACTTTACTGCAGTGTTTTTGTAGCTGAAGACAGCTTGGATGCACCGTGTATAACAGAGTTGCAGGACACTAACCAAAAGAAATATTGATATAGCAATGCTTAATAAAGTTGACATTCAGTATGGGTCTGTGTGGGTGAAAAGAAAAGGAAAAAGCGCTGGCCTATATGGAAGGGCTTGTTCCTCACCTCTCTCTCTCTCTCTCTCTCTCTCTCTGTCTCTCTCTCTCTGTCTCTCTCTCTCTCTCTGTCTCTCTCTCTCTCTCTCTCTCTCTCACTCTCTTGGATCTCTTGTCCTGCAGAGCAAGTATGTGTGTGGGGATAAACACAGTAGTGTTCAGACAGCTGCTCTGACATGCAGGATGCACTCCAGCAAATTGCCCAGTGACCCTGCAGTGACAAAACCTGAAGGTTAATGTCCAGCTGCCCTGTGCCATGACACTGTAAGCTGCTTTACTGCCTCTAGTTGGCCTTTTTATTCTCCGCTCTCAATAGTTAGTGACCAATGGCCACTGAACGCATCATACCGACATGTACCGTGGGCAGGATGTGTCAGTCTGGGGAGCTGATTGCTGTGCATCTGAAGAGCTAACGAATGCTGATGCCCAACACAACCCTGTCTCCTAGAATTTACTTTCTGGCCACTTGTGCTTGGATCACTGAAAACAGCATTTTAAAATTAAGTGTAAACAACTTCTGATAGTGTTTTAGTGTCATGATGAACACAGTGTTTCAAAGGCTTCTGCGTACTGAGGAGAAGAATTAAGTTACTTTTGGCCTGTCAGCTCATAAGTAGGACTGATAAGTTAAGACTCACTGGCACTATGCAATGGCACTTCTTTTTTATAGTTTGTTGATGGCTCAGCAACATAGCTGTCATGGCAGACTTCCTGCAGGGTCAACAGAAACCAAAAGATTCTTATGGAAATATGAAATTTGGGTGGGATTTTGTAAGTAGATGGAGCAATCATCTACCCTATTTATTTCCCTTTCTTGCAGTGCCACATTGTGTGTATATACAGTGTTCACCGTGTGGCAAAGAGCCAAATGACCAGACTAAATGCTCTATGATTTTATAGCAGTCATCTCAAGCTGCAAATACAGATAGAAAGACAGTTAACAGTTTATGCAGTGTAACAGAAACACTGAACTGTGCCTTCTCGAGTTCCTGTCAGAGTATTAACTGATGACTACACGGCCAGACAAAAACACTTTGGCCTGGCCTGTTGCCCTATTGTTTAGTACAAGCCAGACACCAAGACTTACTAATTCCAACTGTCATGTTTGCTTGCCATTAGCCCCTCAAGCGGCAAGCAAATTACAGCTATTGAGAAGGTTCAGCACTTGTCGGTCTGTGACATTTGTTTGATGCACTGGCAGTAAATGTAGTAAGTGGAAAGAATAATTTTCTGTAGCAGAGAGGTTATGAAGGGCCAGGCTGAATCGAGCAGTCCACGGAAACGGAGTCTTGCTGATGCATGTGTGTGTGTTTGTGCGTGCTTTAAAGAGAGAGAAGAAACAGTCAGAGTTTGACAATTTGTGTGTAGGGGTGATATGTTTGTACAGTACTTCTGAGAGTGTGTGTCAATGTGTCAGCGCAGCATGCAGAGCATTTTATTTTGTTGGCCAGTGGTGTGAAACAGATGCACCAGGGAATGTCGCTCCAGACACACAAACATGCGCACGCACGCACACACACACACACACACACACACACACACACACACACACACACACACACACACACACACACACACCTCAGAGACCCAACTGAGTGTGGTGAAGTCAAATAGGCAGGAAGGTTTGGCAGAGTGTGCAGACACAATGTTGGCTCCCTGACACGAGCAGACAGGCTCAGGCAATGCCCGAAAACAGCAATGTGGCCACATGAGGACCATGAAGCTGGAATGAAAGCTGGCTGAAGCGTAAAAACAGGAGCAATGATACAGGGAAGTTGTGGCTAATGGTTTTAAACACATGGGCTGCACGGTGGCGCAGCAGGTAGTGCGCGTGCCTCACAGCACGAAGGTTGCCGGTTCGATCCCCGGGTCAGGCGGGGCCTTTCTGTGTGAAGTTTGCATGTTCTTCCCGTGCATGCGTGGGTTCTCTCCGGGTACTCCGGCTTCCTCCCACAGACCAAAAACATGCTCATTAGGTTAATTGATGACTCTAAATTGTCCGTAGGTGTGAGTGTGAGTGTGAATGGTTGTTTGTCCTTGCATGTGGCCCTGCGATCGGCTGGCGACCGGTTCAGGGTGTACCCCGCCTCTCGCCCATTGTAGCTGGGATAGGCTCCAGCCCCCCGCAACCCCGAAAGGGATAGGCGGTATAGATAATGGATGGATGGATGGTTTTAAACACAACTTCTGAGGAGCAACTGTTTTCTGTGCTTTCTACCTAAGGTTTTGAAATGCCCACAGAAAGGATTCAGGAGGTCAGTTAATACCTATTTACAGTTAACACACAGATGTTTGCATGTATCTCTGCAGTACTGTGCCTTACTGAGCACTCTGACCTGACAGTGCAACATACAATGTGGAGGCCAGAGAACCTGGGACAACAGGGAAAAACTTTTTTTTTTTTTTTAGTTTTGCTTTCTTGTGATCTTGAGAGTCACGTATCATGAGACATCATTATGAATTCCACTGAACACCTGTAAAACTAATAAAACTTCTCTCATGTTGCCTTAATAATATCATCACAGGCACCATTTATGCAACCACCACATCTCCAAAAAGGTACTGTGACATGTTGTAATTAGGACAGCCAAGCAGTCGGCAGCAGCTCCACACACATTCTGAGGAGAACCAGTAGCCTTAAGAAAATGGGTTAAACAGAACAAAATAAGAGCCAACCCAGAAATATCTTCTCTGGCAAGGATTGCAGACTATTTGCAAATAGGCTGTCAGTTTATGAGGAATTCAAATGACTGTACACCTTTCATCAGAGCTGTAAAGCAGACCAGAAAAGCTTGTAAATAAGGAGCACAAGTGCATATTACCTTGTCTTCAAATCCTCTTAAAGCATTATAAGCAAGTTTTTGTGAGAAACATTGAATAATCTGTAATCCACTCATGCATGTTTCTATCACCAGTGTCTGGAAATAAGTGTAAGCATGGTCATTAGATTAATACAGTCTTTCACTGTGACTCAAGCTTCTTCTTTTCCTTGTTTTCCAAAATATGAAGAAATGATGTGATGATAAAAAATGACAAAAAGTAAATAAAACCTGACCTTTGTAAATGAAAAAGATGACAATACATGTTGCTTTGTGTTGGTGTCTCAGTGTCTCATCCAGTACAACAACAACAAATGTTGAATCAGAAAAGGCTCCAGGTTGAGCGTAAATTGGTAGCAATAGCCTTGTTTAGTATTAGTGGTGAGCAAGTAAATGGTGAATGGACTGTATTTATCATCTCGTCTGATGACCGCTCTCGTCTGATGACCAAGCGCTTTTACAACACAGGTTTGCATTCACCCATCCACACACACCTTTGTGCGATGCGGCTATGCCACCTGCTCATTACAAGTATTAACCATTCATACACTCATACACCTATTCTACAGCACTGGGAGGAATTTGGGGTTCAGTATCTTGCCCAAGGACACTTTGACATGTAGACTACCGAGGCCAAGGATCAAACCACCGACCGTCTGATAGGTGGATGACCCCTAAATGGATCACAAAATACTGTAGCTCATACTCAATAGGCCAGATTACCATGGAATTTTCAACATATATTATTATGTCATACAGAATTAATTTTAATGTGCTTGGTGATCTCCAGACCTTTCATCTGACATCACCTTCTCCATGAACCATCTGCAAGCTTTCCTCTAGCACCACCATTAGACCGAAATGTCATTTTTGTAGACTGCCATGGATTTTGCGGGGCTGCAGTGCCTATGACTGAAGAGGAAAGTGCTGGATAAGGAATGTATGGATACGTGACTGGAAAACAGTCTCAAGTCCAAGGCGTTTAACTCATTGATGAAGACTGTAAGATGCAGTTGAAGGTTCTAGTCAGTGGACTTTGAATATTGGCCATATCTGATTTTTTTTCAAAATGCCATTTACAAGGTCGACAATAGCATTTTGTCCCCTTCTTGCTTCCTGTTTCCTTTCCATTTCATATGATATGAGGCCAGCAGAAAAAAGGACAAATACAAACACTATTGTTTCATATTTGCTGTCTACACAGATATAAGGCCAACAGGTCCACACAGAGCCATCAGCCAATGAGTCCTATACTGCATGGACCTGACGAGCCAAAAGTGGCAGAGGGCAGCAGCTAGGTTGTGGGTAATGGTGCATTGTGGGGGAGAAAGAAGAGGATGATTTGAAGGAGTATTCCTTTAGGGAGCTCAATGACTGCCGTATTGACCAGTGCCAGTAACTCACTTAACTCCAGGCCCTGTAGACACCTGCAGATGAAAAAAATGAATGAAACCAACCTCTTTATCCACAATATTTGTCTTGTTTTGCCTTACTTCTCTTGTGTGCTCTGAAGGAGCTCTTTCAGTCTCAGTGGATTTGAACAACTGTAGTGGCACGGTAGGTGAAGAACGTCATAGAAGAAGTAATGCACGAGTAACCCAAGCAGCTGCATATGTCAGTTAGAATGTCCGTTATCTCATCCACTACTGAAGAAATATAGTGTTGTTCTCAGCAGGGACTCATTGAGCAATTTCTAGGTCATGAAATAATTTGGGTCTTGGAGAAAGATTGTATAAAGACATGAGGACCACCAATGCCAACACTCAACAATAAATTATGGCGAGATTCTGGTGCTATATATTAGACAGTGCTCTCCACTGCCATCATCAAAACACCAAATGAGGGAATATCTTTTGGAAGAATGACATTCATCCCTCCAATAGAGTTTTGGAGGATCTATGAAAAAGAGCTCTGAAGCTGTGCTGGAGGCTAGTCTCGGCTAGCTGCAGATGACAGTCACAGGAAATATCTTTTTTAATATGTATTTGATGGACATAGTATAACAATGTAAATGTATACCTTCTGACTTTTTAACTATTTAGATTAGTTTAAATTTGAAATTTGAATTTTAAATTAAGTTTTAAAATTGGGAAAGAGTTAAAACAGTGCTCTATACCATAACAATTGTTTCACAATCCAGGTCATCAGGTTTCAGTGCAGAGCTTTCACTCCTCACCATCTCCTCCATTCTGTCTCAGAGTTCACAGCCCTTATATTTATATCTATATTGTTCATGTTTCAGCATCATTCTTTATTTCAATGCCTTTTCTAAGGAACCTGCAGCATAAATTAGCAAGGCAGGTTTTTGGAACTCAAGCGAAATTAGTACACTTGATGTTCAGTGTATTGTTTTGAGAATTTCCATCCATCCATCCATTTTCTATGCCGCTTATCCCTTTCGGGGTCACGGGGGGGCTGGAGCCTATCTCGGCTGTCAACGGGCGGGAGGCAGGGTACACCCTGGACCGGTCACCAGCCGATTGCAGGGCAACACACATGACAAACAACCATTCACACTCACACTCACACCTAGGGGCAATTTAGAGTCACCAATCAACCTAATGAGCATGTTTTTGGTCTGTGGGAGGAAGCCAGAGTACCCGGAGAGAACCCACACATGCACAGGAAGAACATGCAAACTTCACACAGAAAGGCCCGACCCAGGAATCGAATCTGCGACCTTCTTGCTGTGAGGCACGCGCACTACCTGCTGCGCCAGCGTGCAGCCCGTTTTGAGAATTTACTTAGTTATTCATGTGTGTGTGTGTGTGTGTGTGTGTGTGTGTGTGTGCGTGTGTGTGTGTGTGTGTGTGTGTGAATTATTCAGACCTTCCAGTTCCCCTCAGCTCTACAGATTTTTTTTTTAGCTTCTTATAGTTCATTGTTTTGGTTTTATGGCCTACAACTTTCTGTTTTTTGGTTAGTTCTCACCATTCTTATCAACCTTGTTTCCAGTAGCAGGCAACTGTTTTCAGTGAAAAAGTTCTGAAAAACCCGTTGTACACTGCCCTTCCAGCACTGACCAACCAAGTTAATAACCCAGCTGGTGAATGTAGTGGAGCATTAAGTAAGGGAAAATTAATAATGGACTCACATTCACAAAATGTGAATGGACACAAACATGACTTAAAATTAATGCTAATGTTACTTTGTGTCAGCTGGATGTATAAATAGGAAACTGTTCTCCTGCATCCAAGTTGCCAAAGAAATCAATTAATGCAGCTTTATAGTCTGTCCCAGCTTAAGACACTTGCTGGTCTTTCCTGCCATTTCAGGCCATCTGTATCCTCATTATAGACTGAATTTTGTGTTCAGGTGATAAAAGTAAATGAGCATTTGTGTCTCAGGAAGACACATGCTGCCTGAAAGTTCCTTTAATCTCACTTCTAACATGAGACTGAGAAATAAAGAAAAAAGCTTATTTTCCTTACAGCTTTGTTCCGACTGTCCCACACTTTACCCACTTTTTTATTCAGCACATATTTTTCCTGTTAATTACTCTCTCTCTCTCTCTCTCTCTCTCTATATATATATATATATATAGATAGATAGATAGATAGATAGATAGATAGATAGATAGATAGATAGATAGATAGATAGATAGATAGATAGATAGATAGATAGATAGATATAAAATGATAGCTTAATTTTCTCACACATTAACACATGCCTAGTGCATTCTGTATAATTTCATCAGGAGTGTTTATCATTAGACAGGAACTTGTGTTTGCAGTCCTCGCTTGTTTCTTACTGGTGTAGCTGTAGGATGATGACTAGACTGATCTCTCAGTAATCAAATCACCATCATCAGGAAACAGCTCTGTCCATAAATCAAGGTCAGAGGCAGAATTTGCCAAATCTGAGCTACAGCACACTGAAGCTCCCTGCAGAGCTCCCTGACCACTCCTGATCGACTGCTGTGTTTATTTCATGTCAGATTATGTGATGTGACCCAGTTATCAGAGAAAACTTAACAAACCTGATCACACTCTGCTAAATGCAGTTCTATTATTACACATATTTGTTTCAAGAGAAATTAAAGTCAAAAATGTTTTTGATCCATTATGAATTTCATATCCAAATATCTCTAACAATAATGCGAAGCAGATAAAAACTTGGAAATTAAAAGCTGTAACCCACATTATTTGTACAAAACTAACATAATTCACTGTCCATCATGGAAAATTCCTGAATGTGCACTGAGAGGACAGGCTGAGATGGTCAGGGAGCTTGCTGAAGCATAAACTGCTGTGTCCTGTATCATGTGTACAGTACATCTGGTGAAAATAAGTTTTTAGGGAGTACCATGGAGAAGCAAATTTGAAAACTCACTGCATCATAATTCCTGTTGATTTAAAGTTGATTCAGAATTCCAAAAATAAATGGTTAAACATGACAATAATGTAAATGATGATGTACTCAGCTTGTAATAAGCTCAAATTCTAACTTCAGCTTAAAATTCACCTCATGGCAAAAGAATCTAAAGCAAGCTGATTGTTGTTTTTCTTTTCCCAATGCACCATGGGACTCAAGTTTTTTTAGGAAACAGGTGGAAGTGAGTTACTCTTTGATTGTACCGATTATTCAGCCAAGAGAGTCTAATGCATTCAAGCATTAGCATTCAACTTGCCAGAGAAATATGGAGAAGTAAGGTAAAGCTAATCCGTTCCGGTCAGGTTGCATTAAAACCTCTGAGACAAACCATCTGATGCAGACATGCATCCAGTATACTTTGGTCACACAGGTTAAGATCTTTCATTTCTGGTAGAGGCACAATTTTTTTAAAGTGTAGGGACACTTAATCTGCCTCCACCCTGCAACACTCCAAAGGCCAAAACTGCAGATTGTTCACATATAAATAATCTTCCCACCATTTATCTGAAATGCAGTGAAAACAGAACTAAAGATAGACCAAAAAAGAGGCCAGGGGCCTTTCTCACACTCACTCTCAAACTCATATGGGACTTGCCAAATTATAGTGTAGCAGACACAGAACTATTAAATAAACTGTGTCACCGTGAGTGTCTGTCAGCTTTACAGAACTCAGCCACTTAGTTAGACTAGAAAGGGCTACATTTTCTGAAGAAATTCTGTCTGTGCTCACAGCTTTTAGATTTAATAGCAGTTTCAGTGTCTTAACATAATGAATATCGTTATGATTTTGAAATGTCTTTGTATGTCAGTAAAAACAGAATATGGAGGAAAGATGAAGATGAAAGATGAAAATAATTTTGTATCTGAAGTTCAAATAGTAAAAGAGGTTGAAGAACACAATTCATTAAAAAAAAAAGTCGGAACTGACTAAAATGTCAGTGAAGAAGCTACAGGGGACTGGAGGTTTCGTTGAAATGTAAGTGTTGAATGAAACTGAATGTAAGTCAATATGTAAGTGCTGAATGAAGTTGAAGTACTTAGATATCAAATACTGAAAGGAGCTTAAGTGAAACTTCAGTAAACAGAGCTAGAAGTGTCAGTTGAACTGGATGTCGCAATAGGAGTTAGCATCAATTCAAGTATATAACTGAACAAAGATTTAACCAAGATCATAAAGAATTAAAACTAGTTTTTTACATTTTACAGTATTTGCACACAGGGGCGGGACTTGTGGACAGGCAAGCCAGGCAGTTGCTTGGAGCCCCTGGCCACGAGGGGGGCCCTGGCCACTTATTTACAACAACGATTATTGATAGGCCTGGGCTTTCAGGGACCTCTGTTGGTCCCTGAAAGTATTCATCTCAAATGTCCCAGAAATTGTGCATTTATGTGTGCAAAAACCCAACTTTTGGGGCGTGCACGGGTAGGGTGGGGGCCCCAGGAATTGCTTGCTTGGAGCCCCAAGAGACCCTAACAATGCCACGGTTTACACAAGCTGAGAAGGATGCTGGGAGTTGTTGTTCAATCCATCCTAATCAAAGAAAGGTACTTACATTGGATGTAATTTTGATGTGAAAATACTGAGTATGATGTGCTGTAACTGACTGAATAGTGAAGTGAAAAGCTTTTCCATAAATAATAAATTTTAAATACATTAATTTAAACAGCCCAGTTACCACGGATGTGACCCTGGTTGTATTAAGATTCTCCTGAATCTCACCTGCTTGTAATCAAACTATCCATCCATCCATCCATTTTCTATACCGCCTATCCCTTTCGGGGTTGCGGGGGGCTGGAGCCTATCCCAGCTACAATGGGCGAGAGGCGGGGTACACCCTGAACCGGTCGCCAGCCGATTGCAGAGCCACATACAAGGACAAACAAACATTCACACTCACACCTACGGACAATTTAGAGTCATCAATTAACCTAATGAGCATGTTTTTGGTCTGTGGGAGGAAGCCGGAGTACCCGGAGAGAACCCACGCATGCATGGGAAGAACATGCAAACTTCACACAGAAAGGCCCCGCCTGACCCGGGGATTGAACCGGCAACCTTCTTGCTGTGAGGCACGCGCACTACCTGCTGCGCCACCGTGCAGCCCGTAATCAAACTATCTACTTCCCTTTTTCAGGAAAGGACACAGAGCCAGCCAGTAATTTATACATTGACTTGAGACCTGAATGTAACCTCATATTCAGAAGAGAGGTGTCTCTTCCTTTTAGTTTTACTACTGGAGGATCATTTATTAAAGGGTTAGTGTGACTCTTTCGACCGTGAAATAGAAAGCTCACTTACTGGGCCCTGGTTGTGTTTTGACTTCAGTGGCCTCCTCAGGGCCTCATTAGGCCGAAGATGACTGGTGTAACTGTGTTTGTGTCTTCCAAGGAGACTCTGCCTCCAAGACCTGATGAATAATACAGTGATGACTCTAGTTAAAGTACTGCTATTTAAGGGAGCTTCTACAGAGTTTGGTGGTGTAAAGAGGAAATATTTCACATCTAATATATTTCCATCTGTCTCTGTTTCTTGCTCTCAACCGAATTCAATTTAATTCAGTTCAAATCAAAACAATACAGCAAGTCTAACTGCTGAATTATAGTATGAGTAATATAATGTACTGAAAATTTTGCTTTGCCCTGATGGTGAAGAAGGAAGTGGCTGAAATGGAAAGGGTTAGTCCATTTTTACCTAACGATGTAGCTGGTCCACGAATGATTATAGGAAATTTAAATAAAATGAAAGTAAAAGCTTCCAAAATGCCTCGTCGTGATCAAAGTATAGTTAAAGAATTTGTTACCTGATCATGCAATGAGAAAAAAGGGCGCAAAAAATCGGAATCCCTTTGAGAGCATGAACCTTCTCTCCAAGAAGTATCAATATTCACAATAGCTCAGAAATGTAATTGCAATGTGGACATTAGACCTTATTTCTGAATAGCTACAGTGGAACTGGTGGCTAACGGGGGATCAAGAACATCAAATGAAAGGTTTGGTTTCAAGGTGTTTGTCCTCTCTATGAAGCATGAAAGAGTTTAATGTAATTAAAATCTCTTCATAATGTTTCTATATTTTTTGAGTACATGTGAACACTTTGGCCAGATGTTGGCACTACAGGAAACTTAGGATGGTAACTAAACATGAGGGAGTATCCACAATATATTTCATCGAAATTGGGTCATTTGGCTTTGAGACAGAATTTTCAGCCAATGGTGGTGTATGATCAAGGACAGGCTTCCATGAAAAACAGCCATTTATGTCCATTTCAAATTTTATGAATATCTAGACCATGATAAGGTTTCTGAGACCTAAGTGATTGTCAAGATGAAATGGCCATCTAAAGGTAGGGCTATGTTTAAGGTCTGGAGTTCAGCAAAATCATTAAGAATCATCCTCTGGGTTGCATGAATGAGCTCAACAAATGTCATGACGACCAAGCATGTCCATATCAAATTTTATTGCACCACAACACAATATCTTGGTCTGGAATGTTGGACAGACTGACAAATGAAAACTAGCATGGTCACCATTCAGCCCTGCTTCAAACCAGGCAAAGTCTTTATTGGCATTGTAAGATACAGCACATATTCCATGCAGAGCCATAGTAATTAACAAAATACTGTAAACACTTGTCCTCCCGCTGTATTCAGGTGTTGGCAGAATAAAACATATTTTTCTACTAAATAAATACATTTTAGACTTCCTCCCTATGAAAACGTGGTCTGTTCATTAGTGTGCTTCAATCATTATGTTTGTTTCATTGCTCTCTCATTTCTCATTGTCTGTGTGTGTCTGCATGTTTACAGTACATTTTTATTTGTCTAGCTGCACAGTTTTGACTGCCAGAGGTGAATCTCTGCTTGTGTCAGCGCCTTGACTATTTATACACATCACACAGAACTAAAATAGTACTATCCACCATATCAGTGTCACTGAGGTTCTGCCAGCACAGCCTCATAGTGTAGAGATACTATTCAGAGTAACACTAACGTGTCTAAGTCTGATGGCCTGCTACTGCATGACTACATCATTAAAGCCATTATATCATGTGGCTGAGCATCATTATCACTAAGACACTGTGGGTTTCTCCTATTAACACAAATGAAATTATGGTGATGGACACTTCTCTGCACAAGCTACCACCAACACTCAACATTAGTTTCTTTTAAACAGGACTACCATCTTCCTGTAACCTTAGCAGATTTTAAATTGCATTAAACTTAAGCAAATCTTAACAACTGTAATGGCAGGTAAGAAAATACTCACTGCACTATGCAACTAACAACATGATTTGTTGCTAAAGTACGGGAACATGTTAGTGATAGGTTCGTGATCTTAATGAATCTGCAGCCATTTGATATTAAGCACAAGGGTGAACACACTTGAATTGTCCATTGCAACCATTGTAAAATTACTGAGTTTTAATTTTACATTCAGTACCTGAAGTTAAGCTGATAAACATCATTATAACCAATAAGACCCAGGTTGGAAAAAGCTCAGTTTTCCTAGAAGGTTGAGTTGTGTTTTTACAGGCTGTGTTCCCTGCAAACATTCAGTGTACCAACTGTCTATACTGTAAGTCTATACCTCTACCTCGCAACATTCATCATAGGTCACTTAACTTTGTACATACACAGCTCACCTGTGGGTGTTGCATTCAGTCTGAATCAGAACCATAACCAGGATTTTAGAAATACTGAGGTCAAGAGTCTATGTCCCTTCAGTATAACCCAACTACTTCCTCTATTTTTTATTATCAGGATTTCCAAGTTTAATTTATTCAACTCTTTTATTATATTTTCTATAAATAGTATTTTGAGTCATATTGGAATGGACTTGTAAAATAATCAGTATGTATATGTTTTTAATTGTAAATGTTAAATCTCCTCTATTTGGTAATAACCCAAATGTCCTAGAACAATTTTTTTTTTTTTTTTACGACTTTGTCCTCAAATTATGGCTATGCCACTGGTCTGATCCCATCTTAAGTGCTATGATTTAATGTGAAAATTACAGATTTGTGTCAGTTTCTGTTAACACTTTTGTAGATGACTGTGTCAGTCCGGAAGTGACTGGGTTTTAGATCATATGTATGGTGAGGGTTAGTTGGAGGTAAGCGCTAATAGAGGATGGCGTAGAGAGGAGTAAGCAGGCTGATGAAAAGCTCTTTATGCTGCTTAGGCCAATCCTGTGGCACGTTTCCCAGGGCTAATGAAGCTGCACAGCGAGCATGAGTTAGCCAAAGGAAAACAAGGGTTTATCTCAGAGCAGGAAGACATCACTAATCACTGTAATGTAGTTAGTTGGACTGGTATTGTTCTGGACCACTGGCAGCACCCACACACAAACAGTTGCTTGGCATTCAACAGCTTTTTCTCTTGGCCATCGCCACTTGCTCCACATGCCTACATTCTTATCTCTTCGCTTTTCCATAATTACGTCTGTTTGCTGTCAGCCATTTATAATGAAGTCACCATTTTTGATGGGTGATACATGATGGATTTGGATATGTTTGAACACTATTTACAGTGATCATAACGACTGAAAATCAAGGAAATAGAAGGCCAAACTGATCCGAGACATGACTATTATTTACTCTGAATTTGACAGACTGAAATTTTTTGGATGGATGGCCATAGTTGAAATTTGGAATAGATGTTTATGTTCCGCTGATTGCTCTGACTTTTAATCTAGATCATTGGCAGGTGTATTCTTTACTTATCCTCTGACATCTCAAAATCTATTTGATGTATTGGCACAAAATTTGCTAACCGTCATGGATCCCTGGGGAAGTATCCTGATGACTTTGGTTAGCCTCTAAGCTTCATCTAGTATGACCAGCAAATTGGCATTAGGGTTCAGACTGAAATGTCTCAACAACTGGATGGACTGCCATACAATTTGGAAGAGTCAGACATGTTGCCCACAGGATGAATTGTAAAAACGTTAATCATCTAGTATCACCATTAAAGTAGCTAGTAGTTCTCTCAGAGGACCTGTTCAATATAACTCTGTGTGTGTATTTGTGTGAGACACCAAAACATAGCAGTATAATTTTGCTGTGTTTTTTCTATAATCTTTCTTAGATGCTTGATAAGGAAAACCCTGATTTTTATAAATTGCATCCATGTTTTGTCATTTCCATGATTTTCCCCAATTCCATAATCCGTTTTAATATTGATACAACTTCTGGTCAGATCACATTGAAATTTGCTGTGTGTGTTCATGGTCCCCAGAGGATCACCCCAAAACATTTTGGTGATTCCCTTTATATTTGCTCTACTGCCGTAATCAGAATAAAATTTACCCATGACCAATGCAGTCCATGACAATGTACTCAAAAACAAATGGCTAAATTAACTAAACACTAATGTAATTTGCTGTGGATATTTGTGGTTACTGGAGCATAAATCCTAATATTTTTGATAACTCCCTGACAGTTCCCTTCTGCTTGTATACAGGTCATATCAAAAACTAATCAGCAGATTTCCTTAAAATTTGCTGAGCACATTCATGCCTCCCACTAGGTGAATTTGGTTGTTTTTAATTCCCTCTTGTGTCACCTTTTAAACACCCCAAGTGTAAAAGTTCCAAGAATAGCCATGATTTTGCTTGCTGTTGGTCCTACCCGACATTGTTATGTTGTGGATTTAATGAACACGCTCTAAGACATGTACTCTTGTTACTGATTGGCCAGTGTCAGGCCAATGAATCTGCAAACCCATTCATCAGTCAAACCTGAGTGTGTATTTTGTCTGTGCTGACCTCTTGTCAGTTAACAGATAAGGTGGCGGACATGCTATGGAGTCGCACCCGGACCAAACAAATCCCACTCCCATGTAATTACTCAGCCTCCTCATGTCCAGTGCCTGTAGGTGGGATACTGACAGCAACACTCCTCCCCCACTGTCAGCCCTCTCACTGGGAGTAATGAGGCACGCCACACACACATGCGCACGCATTCAACACAAAGCCCATCTGTGTGTGTGTGTGTGTGTGTGTGTGTGTGTGTGTGTGTGTGTAGGTGTGTGTGTGTGTGTGTGTGTGTGTGTGTGTCTATAAATGGGTGTTGGAGTAGCTGCTTGTGTGAGAGAGAAATAAAAGAAATAGCATAAAATAGCAAGGAGGTGGGCAAGGAGGACTAATTGAATTGTCACCAAGCTTTTGTGAGGGTGCTGAGATTCTAAACTATCTGATTATAAATTCTTTTTTTACTTGTCAAGTTAGAAAAAGAAGAAATAAGAGTGTGTTCATGTTAATGGGGATTACAGGGACAATTAGAGAGACAGCTGAGAGAGACACAAAGCACACTAAGCAATGCGTGGTTGTGTACAGACACCTGTGTGTGTGTGTGTGTGTGTGTGTGTGTGTGTGTGTGTGTGTGTGTGTGTGTGTGTGTGTGTGTGTGTGTGTGTGTGTGTGTGTAATGTAAATCATTGCATTTTAGGTTGAAGACTTGGGTTAAGGTTAGGGTTAGGTTAAATTTTGGCAAATAGTGGTTATGGTTATGGTTTGGATGTATCCAGGAAATGAATGTAAGTCTATGTAATGTCCCCAAAAGTGACGAAAACCTAAAAAGTGTTGCAACAACGCACATGTGTGTGTGCATGTGTGCGTGTGCGTGTGTGTGGGGGTGTGTGTGTATGTGTGTGTGTGTGTGTGTGTGTGTGTGTGTGTGTGTGTGTGTGTGTGTGTGTGTGTGCGTGTGTGTGTGTATACACAGCCACACATCCCTGCTCCACCTGGGGCAGCCCGCCAGGCAGAATTGAACAGCTGGATGCAGCTTCTTCAAACCCACACAGAATAATGGCGGCAATTTGGCACTTGATGAATCCCAGGGAAAACAGAAATAATTTCACCCGCCTCCATTATGCCTTGATAGCACTCCTCCAGCTCCGTCTGCACAGGCCAATCTGACGCTCAAGTGTCTGTTCAAAACAACAAATGCCTTTTAATCACTTGTGAACATCCATATGTTTTCATTGAAAAGGGTGCTCGACATCAGCAGCCCTCAAAAAAAGTAGAAAACAGGTTTGCAATCCCCAGAAGCTGCACATGCACGCTGCTACACATGAGAGTTCCAGCAATACAGTCAGACATTTTAGAAAATAAGCTTGTTTGCTGTAACCATGAAAGGATCCATAGGCTATCAGTTTTGTTATTGTCAGTCAAGCAAAGAGATAAGACCAGAGAAGTTTAGGGACCTTTTTACATCATCTATTTAAAAAGACATCCTTATACCGAAACAACTAAGTAGGTCGATAGCCAGTGACTCCTAAAACAACATATGTCACTGATGAAGAGTACCAGTGACAAGATAGTCATTATCATGTAGTTAATCTTGTAAAATGGTCATAGTTTGCTTAGGTGTAGACACAAAAAACACATTCATTTTAGGCAACAATTCTATTTTGTTAGGTTTAGGAAAAGATCATGGGTTAAAATAAATATGTATGTTACTGTTATGTACCTGATATAACATAAGTACTTTAAGTGATTTAAAATGGGTCAATGCTGACTTTCAGTTTCACATGGGATACACACTGCTCCTGGTCTCCAGGGTGAAAGTCCTGTGCTTGTTTGACCCATCCATCCGCCCCACTTTCCTACAAATATGGACTTTCTTGCTGTTTATACTACATCACCTGACTTCTTCCTTTATTGTGGGCATAATTACTATGGCCACAGGAGGTTGTTACCGAACAACAAATATAAATTTAGGTCATAATAACGTATTTGCAAAGTCAACCTATGCAAGCTGCACTGAAATATCAGTAGTAGAAAAAAAAGATGTTAAAAAAAGAATGGACCAAAGAACCCACTGTGAACTGCTGGCAAGAGACGGGATGTGAACAATGGTCTCTATTGTCAAAGTATGTCCAGCCATCCAATTCAGCCTCCTCTGTTCAAGGTTTTGTGGTTCAAGAACAACAGCGTACTACTTTTTACTCATTTTCTCCTGAGAGACAAGGCATAATTTGCAAAACAAGAGGGACTTGTCAAGAAAATGCAATGTAAACATTTGCCATTTGAAAGTGGTACTCCAGCAATTAAGCATTGTATTGCCATAAAACTGGGAGACTCATAGAAGCCCCTTTTAAGTTTTTGAAAAAAATCAACTAATGCTCTCAGTTCTCTGGTGAAGACGGTCTTCCCTGAAAAGCTGGTATATAAGAGATTAACCCAACAGTATCTACAGTATATTAATCTCATGTTTACAACTGTAAATGCAGTAGGGTCAAAAGTACAATATTTTCTTTTAAAAGCTAGTGTGGGAAAACTAAAATGTCTCCCAAAATGGAAATACTTGAGTCAAGTCAGAACTTCAAAACCACACCGTACACCTTGAGAAAATGTACTTAGGTAGGTTACATTGAGAAATACATTGAACGCTACTGGGTGCAAATATGCACAAATCAGTATTTTTGCCAATTTCACGTTACAGATATTCACTATTGATCAGTACAGATTTAAACATACACATTAGTGGCATTTTTAATGAAAAGATATGAGTAATGGTACTGCTGTATTATCTTTAAAAACCTAAATCAGTTGACCTACACTACATCCAGAGCTGATTAAATTTACTGGTGTAAATGGCTGAATTAAGCCCTTGACACTTGATCTGGAGAAGCTGCTGTATTTCACCCTCCACCCCCGCCTCCCTTTCACTGTTGATACCCTCCCGAGACCCCTCTCAGCTCTGAGGTTATAGGTCACCTTGAGAGAGGAAGAGGGTGGTGGTGGTGGTGCTGGCAATGTGTGTGTGTTGAGGGGGTTATTCTATGGGGACACTGAACGAAGAACAAAGAGCGGGCCATGTGACTTGAGGTGAAGCCTCTTCTTTCTTTTGTGCACCACATGGTCACAAGCATCTGCGGCACAGGGCCTGAACAGAGCTGCACACTGCATGAGGACAATACAGAGACATTGTGTTGTTTTCTGTCTGTGTGGTTTATACTGGTCTAAATACCCTCCATTCATTGGGTCTTTCTGAAGCTGACTGGGTCTGGACAGGCGAGCTTCCCCACTAATTACCATCAGTCATTGCACAGTTTTTTTTGTTTTTTTTTTCGGGTCTGCAGAGACCTTTATTGTCCTCCATTGTACCAGGAAGTGTCCTGCTCCATGGTGTCTGCTAAATGGTTCACTGCATTGAAGAGACCAGCAAGTGCATCTGGAAGCATAGCACCAAAAACTAATAAGTGTGTAATTCATCAGATTTTATTTTTATTTTTATTTCATCCATCAAAAAGCCTAGAAACCTTGACTACATACTGTGTAGCAAGAGAGGATTGGTTCATCATGGAAAACTAACATGACACCTACTTTTGTCTATTTTACAAGACAGCATCATGAAACACAAGACACACAGAATTTGGATTTTGTCTTTAAAATCAACTTTAAATATCTAACTCTATCCAAACTCTGTTCTCTCACAATTGGATTTCACTTTAAGGACCAGTGCGTAGGATTTAATGGCATCTACTGGTGAGGTTGCAGATTTTACTTTTACCTCGGGCACATGCTTAGACAGCCAAATCAACCAGGCTGGATATGTTATGCTGTTGCATCTGCACACAAAAGATCTGATGCTGGGAGATCAGTTCTTGAGCTATTTAATATGGATTTTAAAGGATAATTCCAGTTTATTACTTCCTTTGTAGGTTTGGCCATTGTCCCTTTTGGTAAAATTGTGCTCAGCAAAGTAATTGTAGCATATTGTTGCAGTGAAGTGCAGTGACGCAAGAGACTCCAGCAGTCACATGATCTGACAAGTTGTAAAGATTTTAGAGGGATGCAGATTCACTCTCTCACTCACCCAAAACAGCTTGCTCTCTGTCTTTCTTCACGATGCTGTCAGTGGTTCTGACACTGTCACTATGACAGCTGTTACACTGTAAAAACACTGAGCAAACAGAGGAATCCACATATTTTTGAGGCAGATTTAAATGAATGAACCTATTTTTGTATACATGAATTGAAGTTGAATTGGATCCATTCTTTTTTTTAATATTGACAACTTATCTTGACATAATGTATTTTGTGAGAAACTTGACTGTGCAGAATGACATATGCACAGAGATTGTTTTCACTATTATCTGCTGGAGATGAAAGTTTCTCTGTGCTCACCTTAGCTCTGCAATTTACACTAGTGTGATGTGAAAGCTTCCCATGCACATACACACAGAATGGGCTTTTCATTGAAGCAAGAGATATCATGTGTCCCCAACATTTGCATGTCCATAGATTCTTGAATAAGGTGGAATATCTGACTGGGCATATTTAAAACATGGCTGAAGGCGATCTTTTCAAGTAGACTCCAAGAAACCCATGACAACGACATGCAAACTCCACCCAGTGGAACAGGAATCTAATCCTCAACCTTCTGTCTGTGGCTTCTGTGCTCCAAACACTGAAACAATACAAGCAAGTCATCTGCCAAAAGACATTACACGCAATGCCAGATTACACACTGCGACAAAATTCCCTACATATGCAGGTAGTGTAGGGGAGTAATGTGACACATAACTCATCTGATTAATTTAGCATTTTTGGCCTGGTTACACATCCGCCTTGGTAGTAGTCCACAGGGAATGATTAAATGGATTAAAAACTAATATTCCCATAGTGAATTTCAGCAAATCATACCCTTGAAATTTCTGCTCATATTGCTGGGAACATTAATGAGAAGGAGGTAGACCCTCACCAAAAATGTGACATCAAGGATAAGAACACACCGAAATGCAAAAATGGTTCACTGGCATTCATCTCAGCGTTGGTGCCACGGTTCTGTCAGCAAGCCAAACTAACATCAGGGAGCCAAGTGCTGACGCACTTAAGCCAAGAGGAGACACACACATAAACATGTCTATACCGTATCTAGGTTAACTTTGTCCGGCCAATCTGCTCTGGTTTCTCTACCCTTAATCTCCTCCCTGCCTTAACACGGTGGGAGGTACAGCACATAATACCATAGGATTCCCATTCCTTTGCACAGGGTGTGAACAATGAAGCTGGAAAATAATAATAAATGTGAGGAGAAGAAAACAAAAATCATTGTTTTATAACAGAGAATATGAAGAGAGTTTGACCTATTTTTAAAGTTTCTTTGGATTATGGTGCCTGGTACTTGTGACCAAATTTTAATGAACTATAAATTTTGGTTCTGGCACTGAATACTTCCACAGCCAACAAGCTCTCTGTGTCACTGGTCTGCTAAATTTTCCTCACACAGGACTGAAAAAAGGGAAACAGTAAATTGAATTTCTTTAGAATTTTGCCATTTTTCTGCCCAAAGAGTATACAAATGTTGCTAAATAATTCCCTTAACGATTGCTGGACAATTAGACAGAAACACAAAGTGCAAAATACATTGGGATACCAGGCTTCAGAGACTAATTTTATCAGTTGCGCTGAGGGTGGAACCTCCTCATCCTTAAGTAGCTGATATGTGATATTTAGTAAAAGACCATTAGGAAACTGATAGCAGCCTGCAGTGTAGTTCACCACTTCTGTGGTGCCCTGCTAAAAGCCATTATGGGCAAAGCTGATACAAGTCTACATGGTCTGGCCGTATGTCTTTAGCAATTAAAATTATCTCAGGTTTGTATTGCAGTTGGAAAGTGGAGGCTAGTAAACGAACGCTTGTGCTGATTGTACTATACACTCCTCTGAACTAATATTATCTGACATTCTTTCATGATGATGTAGTGATGGCAAATGACCAGACTATCAAAAACTGACAGCAACAATGGCACAGATAGAGCTATGCAACAGATAACAATGTCAGTGCCCTGTAAAATTAGCCGAAATTAGCTTAAGTTAAACACAAAGCTGCCCACCAACACAGGTATCAAAATTCAAGCCTCCTGGACAACATCACGGTAGGATGCTATCAATGCAGAAAAGTAGATATAAATGTGTCCTTTCTGGTAAATACAAACTTGATCAAATAAGTATAAATATAAATATAAGTATATACATATATTGTTCGGTTGCTGTTGCAGGGAGGCTCCAGAAAGGATTTGAGGAGACGGCCATTAAATAATGAGTCCTTTTATTAAGTGCTGTCTCCCCACAGACTCGAGTTGTGGCCACTGACTTGAATTTATTGAAATCTGTTGAGGAACAAAGAAATCTTTTGTATTGTAGTTTTTAGTTGTTTCTCCATTCCTTGTGTTAACACAAGTGATAGTATATGAAATATAATAGAAAACCGCTTGTTCTGCTAATTTGAAGTGCAATATATGAATGTTTTGTACAGCAAGAGGTGTATGTCCCTTCCATTATTTGTCTGAAAACATTTCTTAATCAATGCCCTTTTCCAGGCACATGTCTGTGATGAATTTCATGACATCTGGTTGTTATTACAGATGGTAAAAGACATTTTATATTTGTACTAATTTTGTTGCCAACCTCTGCAGCACCATTGCAATATTTACAAAGTCAACGTACATCCCTGATTAAGGTATTTTCGTCCAGCAAATTCCGGGTATTACGAACGCAGATTATTAACAAGTATAGATTACATTTTAGACTCCACCCAAAGCCAGCATTGATCACACAATGGCTGATCTGCAGTTCCAGGACGATTCTGATTGATCAGCTACTACTGGTGTGTGTGTGTGGGGGGGGGGGGGATCCCACTGGATCCCAGTGAAACCAGTACATTGATCCAGCACAACAGAGAGAGATTAGACAGTAGTGAAAGAGAACATTGATCTCCAGCTGCACCCAAAGGGCACTCCTGTCCCGATGGGTCGAGGGATACATCCCCCTACTCGTGCTCTCATCGCTCCCCCTCCTCCCTCCTCCCGTCCTTCCTCCCCTCCTTCACTCTGCTCACTGGACCATGCATCAGTATTGTGTCATTCTGACCATGTGCTGCTCTCTCAGAGAATGAGCCTCGACCAGCGAGAGGCACCACCCAAAACAGCAGCAGCAGGGAGTCTTGTATTGTAGTTTACTGCACCGCTGCCTACACTGCAAAGCTACTATACTCACAACACACTGGTTTAAGTCATCAACGTCCACTGCTGGGTTACTTTTCACAAATCAAACACCTGCATCAGCACTAAAATACTATTGAATGCTTTTTGTTGTCTCCTTTGCCGCGTGCTTGCATTTCTCCACTCAGAAAGGAGCCACATGCAGCTACAGTGCACACACCATTTCATCAATTGCACACATGTCAAACTGTGATAAATGAGTCCAATAGCAGCGCGGGGCAGCCGAGGAGTCCCAGCTGCCTCAGCCCAGAACAGAGGAAGCGCAGCCAAAAGACAGCCAGCACAGCCTGCTCCTCTAACCCCCAGTCTGGGGGCAAAGAGACATTCACCTCAGGGACTGCAGTAAATATGTTACCACACTATTACAGTAGCAAGATGGCCCCAATGCATCAACCTCTGCCACATGCATGTCTGCAAGAATAGAGGCTCAGGGATGAAACTTTTACTTTATATGATGGTTCTGTTTAATTGCAGTAAGATTTGATGAAATCATGAAAAGTAAACATACAATAGATGCAAATAAATCCAAAACAATAAAGACAAACACTTTGAGCAAGTTCACCAGCTTTCCTGAACCCTGCTGTGTAGCCTACACAAACATTTATCTATTAATATTTCATGAAGACTGCCAGAGTAGTAGTGGATGGGACATCCATACAGTCCCTCTGTATCTCAAGGACCCTCTGCCCCCAGAAACCCCAGAGGGGTGGTGGTGAAAGAGAAGAGAGGGTGGACCATACCTGTTTGCCAGATGTACAGGGGTTTCGTTTCCACTGCGGTTTGTGCATCCAGCTCCCAGATGGAGAGAAAGAGCAGTGCTATCCTCCAGAGAGAGGGGAGCGGTGCCCTTCTCGAGACCAACACCGTCCCCATCGCTCTGCTGGCCAGCCCCATGGCCACTGCACGGCAAGTGCTGTAGTTCCCAATGCAGTGAAGAGGGGAAAAAGCAAGCCTGGCCACGAGGTAGAGAGCAGGACTGAAGTGTGTGTGTTTCTGCTTCTGCTTTGTCCACACCAGTGCATCCAAGAAGAAGTAATCCTGGGCAAATGGGGCTGAGGTCTCCTCTTGCTCTGCTCGTCCTCTCTGTTTCTCTTTCTCTTTTGGATCCTTAATGAGTGAGAAAAAGGTCCAGCAGTAATAAAACAGGGAACAATAGATCCCTAAGCCCAGCCTGCTGCTGCTGTATGCCGGGTTGATGCAGCGCCTCTCTCTCTCTCTCTCTCTCTCTCTCTCTCTCTCTCTCTCTCTCTCTCTCTCTCTCTCTCTCTCTTACACACACAGACATATGCACACACACCCACCCTCTCTGTCCCTTCCTCCCTCTCATTCGTCTCTCATCCCCTCAGTGAAGCTGTTGTGCACTCCGATCGAAGTAGGCAGCTGGTTTGGGCAGGTGGAGGTGTTTTAAAATGAACAATAGCTATGGGTGGCTTAAGAGAGACAAAAACAGAAACTTACATCCTCACCAAGAAATAATGGTAATGCTTTAGATTACAGTATGTATGAGTGTATCAATGGGATACATACTAATACATATATGTAGATACTTGGAAACAAGATGTGAAGTTATGGAATAAGGAGGTAACAATTAGGGATCTTACAAAGAATTTATACTGTAGTGATTTTTTAATTACTCAGTATTTATTCCATTATTACAAGGTATGTATGACCTACTGAGCAATAACTTTGATGTTTGGGAGGAACTTAGAGAGAACTGAAATTGTAGTTATTATTTAACTACTGGGTACCTATTCTATCAAAAAGAAAAAAAAAACTGAGCAAAAATCTGGATGTTTCAGGGAAGATGAAGTGATCAATAAACAGGCAAACTATATTATTCCTTCATAATTATGGGGTAATTAACCCTCGTAATATGTTTGAAAAGGGTTTACACCCTCAGGTCAAATTTGACCCATGTTTGAATAAATTAACAAACACTGAAAAAATAAATACATAAATGATTACATTTATGATCCAGTAAAATGTCTGATCTGCTAGTTTACTTTATTATTCAGCCATGTAAATTACAGTGTACAAATAATTTCAAGTTTATAATAGGCACAATATATCTCCTCTTTTATTGCTTATGATAAACAGAACAAACAAATGTATTACAAGACCATAAGAGGCTAATGAGAAACCAACAATTCCCCAATTTCTTATTTGTAATATATATTATAATTACGCTATTGATGAGCAATTGCTGTTACATCTGTTGTGTTATGGGTCCAAATTGACTGCATTTACTTTTCTAAGAAAAAGGAGAAAATTTAGTTTAACTTTGACAGCAATTTATCACACAACACAACATATTATGAAGAGTCATCTCTGGCAAAGTGCGTGTGCATACATACACAACACAATGTGAACTGCTGGAACAAAAAGGCAAAAAGGCAGTTGTTGTTGTTTTTTTTACTTAAAATACCCTGTAGTTGCCCTATAACCAAATGTAAAAAGGGAAGAACTAACAATCCTTTAGATTACATCCTGCATATCCTGCAGTTACCCTGTAACTAAATGTAATAAGGGGAGAACTATCACCACATACACAAGTATATCAAATTACTAACTGTAGAGAACAATATGAAAATAGTATGTTTGCCATCAGAATATATTAGTTATATACATTGTGATTCATATCTTCATTTCCTAGGATGAAAGGAGGCTGTCCATGCATCTGAAAAAACTAAGCTTGCACCTTGAGGAGTTGTAATGCTTGTCAAACACAATTGCCAGGGAGAAGACTTTAATGCCTTAAAAATTGTCAATGTAACTACTGTTTCATAATATTAGAGAATAATTGTTGAGACAGAGATATACTTGCTTTTAATTACACCTTCATGATAGATGCCTTGTGTATCCTGCATCAATTTGAAGTGCTGGTTGTGCACATCCTCAGAAATTAGTGCTATGTACACTTAGATACCTTTGATACCATCCGCCCACATTTATCTAGTCCAAATGACATCCTGATGTCATTGCTGTAGATCCTGGATGTGGATCAGAGAGTCGATGTCTCACTCATTCCTGGCATACAGCTTGATGTCATCCATGTAGAGGAGGTGGCTGGTGGGTGTTTTGCTTTGTTATCCATAGCCACTCATGGTGATCTGGCTGAGGGGTTTCAGGCCTATGCAGAAGGCCTGCAGAACACCAGTGGTGATAGTACATCGCCTTAGTATATGCCGCACTTGATGGTGACTTGTGCAATTGGCTTTGAGTTGGCCTCCAGAGTCATTTTCCACAGCGTCATTGAGTTCTCCATGAAGGCTCTTAGTGTCCTGTTGATGTACTGTTGCACAATTCCAAGCATTCCAGGATCCGTGTGTGGCATTGACTCATAGGCTTTCTTGTAGTCAGTCCAGGCGGTGCACAGATTGGTTTGCCTGCTCTTGCTGTCTTGGGATACTGCTCTATCAATCAGTAGCTACTGCTTGGCTGCTCTAATATTGCCTTCGTTCCTTTCTGGACCCCACTCATGTAGTGGGTCATGTACCTATTCATCTTAGCTGCTATGATGCCTGATAAAAACTTCCATGTTGTACAGAGGCAGGTTATTTGCCAGTAGTTGGATGGGAACGCACCCTTCTGGGGGTCCTTCATGATCAGAACTGTCCGAGCAGTTAGCTTCTTTAGCCAGTAGGTGTGGATCATGTCCAGGCCCGGTGATATCCAGCTTTTCATCTTTCTTGGATGTCTGCCATTGTGATGGTTACAGGTTCTTGTTCAGGGAGATTGCTGTGGTCTGATCTTAGATCCAATAGCCACTGAGCATCAATGTTATGTGATGCCTCTTTTTCCCATGTGCTCTTCCAGTACCTCCCAGTTTTGTATCTACTCTCATGTTCTTACTCTGTCACTGAGAGTACACTTTGGATAGTTCAGTGGAGAACATCCTATATACTACTACTGCTTCTCTTGTGTGTCTCTTCAGGCAGGTAGCTAGGACCGTGACTCTTTGCTTGGCAGTCTCTAGTGCCTCTGGTAAGGCCAGTTAGTGGTACTTCCTGGGAATCCCTTTCTTCCCCACACCTTTCTGGAGCTCTTGGCCTCTCACCTCCTTCTCTATAGGTGGGTTTTGCTCCTTGTGGCTGTTCATCTTATAGCCAAGCATCCCCAGAATCACTGTTGCTGTGGTGTACATCAGCTCATTGGTCTATGTAATGATCCTAATAGGGATAGTTTATAGTGCTGCATTCACATCTTCAGGCATATTTTCAGAGGGTACTTCATCACTCAGTCAAGCGGGGGGTAGCAGGTGCTCTGTTTAGCCATGATCTTCAGTCTCAGGTCAGTTACCCTTGTGTTAACGGTGTCGGTTACTGGGGCTTGGTACCCAGTCTCGGAGTGTGGGGAGGATGGCTGTATCTCCCCACTGACCTGTTGTCCTGGCTCCACTTTGCCATAGCATTGTTGTTGTGCCTTATCAATCTTTAGTTGTGACAGCAAATGCCAATTGCGGATATTGGAACATTGAGCTAGCAGTTATTTCATTGTTAATCAAGATGTTGGGTTTTGAAGCATCCAGCTATCCCACATCCTCTTCATGTATCACCTCTGATCTGACTACCTGCCGGAGCTGTTCTGTCAATATGTGGCAGGCATCCAATGCACAGGAAAGTGCGGATCTTGTTTTCCTTGAGAAAGTTAATGTCACCATCGTGTCCCAGGCAGTTGCCTTAACCCTTAGGACATCAACTTCAGTGATATCTTGTCACAGACTCTTCACTCTACATGAAGATAAGGTCCTAAGGACCTTAGAGCAGTCCTCAAGGGAAAAATATATGTTAAAAGCCAAGGCCCTCTTCATTTTTGAGTACACCACTAAGATCTGGCCACCCTCACCAAACTTGAAGAGACATCCAGACCATTATCTGTCATCATCCATGGAGAGATAGATATTTTGTTTAAGTACAGAAGCACTACAGGTGTTAAAGACTAGTGTCCTGAGACTATAGAGCAGCTGAAGGTCCTGGAGGATGGGGAGAGGCTTGCCT
The DNA here is from genome assembly GCF_039877785.1 of Chaetodon trifascialis. Taxonomy (NCBI): domain Eukaryota; kingdom Metazoa; phylum Chordata; class Actinopteri; order Chaetodontiformes; family Chaetodontidae; genus Chaetodon; species Chaetodon trifascialis. The sequence goes on from NC_092072.1 coordinate 22,825,949, forward strand.
GCTATTGACTTTTCTAGCAGATCATAGCTGAATGTTCTTCAAAGCTGCAGGCTGTGACAGAAAGGCATTCTTGCATGGAGTGCTTCAAATCCCTTCCAGTGTTTGATTCAGCCAAAGTGACTGGGCTTAGAAAGAACATTGATGATTATGTCCAGACCATACCTGCCCTTATCCAAGTGTCAGATGAGGAATGGTACCACTGTATTCACACGGACAGGGGTGACATTGTGGAGGTCACTCCTTTGCAGCATTGAGCCTCCAAGGAGGACAGGATGCCCACTCCTGCCTTTATAGCAACTTTCTACCTCCACCTCCCTAATACCTCAGGATGTAGAAAACATTTTCTCCCACCCCAAGATGCTGCTGAACACAGTACAGGTGGAGCCTGACTGAAAAGAACAATAAGATGTTGCTGATGACCAAGCTCAATGCTAGACACTAAGACTAATCAACAACTTAGAAAGGTTTATTTTTGAGTGTCATGTTCTTGTCTTTGTCATTTATAAAGGGTTTCGAATGATATTTGTTGAAGTAGTGTTATGTGAGCTGACAAGGAGAGCCCGGACCCAGTTGCAGAGTCGTAACAATACAGTTTATTGGTAGAACAAAAAAATCACATTTGCAGGAAAAACTCATTCTGAGTAAAGACAAAATCAAAATCACAGCAGAGGGGAAAGTAGCACAATAGCAAAACACAAACTCACCATGCGGGAGATAACTTACTACATAAGGAACTCAAAGTGTCCAGGAGAGAACTCGCGAGAGTAAAACACAGTGGAACAAAGGAATCACTGAAACACGCAGAGAGAGAGGCAAGTGATCGTCCAGGAGCGAGACCAGTATGGCAAGAGCATAGAGAATAGTCTGGCACAGGAGTCAAATGGGAGACGGCTTAAGAAGCTGGGCTGATTAGCAGATGAGGAGCAGGTGCGTCTAATGAAGCTCGCACCTGAGGAGATCAGACCACCTCTCTTTCGCGCTCTGCCTGCTGACAGAGAGGGAGGAAAGAAAAACACTGTTAGACCTGGATGAGAGAAAACACAAAAACAGAATCATGACAAGTAGCTTAGCAGTTATTCATTTATTTATCTGTGTTGAAGCAGTAATTTTTGGAAGATGAATGACTAATGTTTAATGGTTTCACAAATTATTTTTTGCTCTCTCTGCTCTACATTGAACCTTGCATTTTAGTGGCCAAGTGTCCTACATTTTAAACTGGCTGACTTTTCCAACAAATGTTCACATTTTGTTTTGAACTGTTGGTGACCTCAAAATTTCAATTGGGCTGTTTGGGCTCAGAGATCAGTCATGCAAGGCTTTTTGTTCAGTAATTATGTTTTGTTTTGACATTGTGTCTTGTTTTGTCCTACATGTGTTTTCTTGTTGAGTTGTGTGTATTTGTTGATATACACCCAACTACAGATGGGTGTTTCAAACTAGCATAGGTTATATTATAAAGCTGTGGTATGTGGCACTGGCCCATGCTATGCATTTGTTTTTAGAAAAGTAGACATTAAATAAAAGAATTAAAATGCTGCATAACCATCTGTAATTTTATAAGTGTTGGCATCTTTGATGGTGTGTCATAACCTTCCTCTCTGTTCCTCCTTTCATTCTAATTTCCACTTCTTCAAAAACATTCATTGCTATTCTCTTCCTGTTCACCAGATGCCCTCCTGCCCCAGTCATCTCACTCCCACATCCAACCACTCCCTCCTACCTTATAATAACCCCTTTCCCTTCACTCAAAGGTAGGGGTCGAAAAGTATTTTTGCTCAGAAATTTCTCCTGAGTGACATGATCCTGAAGTATCTAAGTGGCAACCATGATAAGAGCTGTTGCTAATGCTAAGAAAAGATGCTTCACAGTTTCCTTTTGCATCTCTCACAATTCCTTGCAGTTACATCATTTTAAGCGATGCATCATTCAGCCACTCATGAAAACAAACCTATGTCCTATATCAGCCATAACTTCAAAGCACATTTCAAGGTTTTTACTGAGTTGTGTGGTGGTCCTGAGGCTACTATATGCATAGGCTTATGATCTGATCCTAATCACTATATTAACTCTAACACAGAAGTCTTTCTTTCATTTTATAATAATGTACGCCATTGAGAATACAAATGTTTCATAGAGCACAGAATTGTATCAGGCCTCATGATCAAAGAAAGTTTTTATATCATATTGAAACTTCTGTCGGGGCTGCACGGTGGCGCAGCAGGTAGTGCGCGTGCCTCACAGCAAGAAGGTTGCCGGTTCGATCCCCAGGTCAGACGGGGCCTTTCTGTGTGAAGTTTGCATGTTCTTCCTGTGCATGCGTGGGTTCTCTCCGGGTACTCCGGCTTCCTCCCACAGACCAAAAACATGCTCATTAGGTTAATTGATGACTCTAAATTGTCCGTAGGTGTGAGTGTGAGTGTGAATGGTTGTTTGTCCTTGCATGTGGCCCTGCAATCGGCTGGCGACCGGCTCAGGGTGTACCCCGCCTCTCGCCCATTGTAGCTGGGATAGGCTCCAGTCCCCCGCAACCCCGAAAGGGATAGGCGGTATAGATAATGGATGGATGGATGAAACTTCTGTCCATATTCTCACAGTCTCTCTCACTCATCCAGATGGGCTCTCTCTCTCTCTCTCTCTCTCTCTCCTCTCTGTCTGCTGCGGGTCTGGTTCTCTTTATTTATATAATCTATAAGACACAACACCATAAAAACGCACAAGGCAAAGTATCTAAAATGCGGTTTTCATCCATCTCCGGAACATTGTAGTTTCACCGCAATCTTCTGTTGCATAATTACATAGCCTAGTGTAAGTGCAGACGGATTCTCTTAGCACTGCGGTTGTCTTGTCCTAAGCCCGTATGATTTCTCCTCACATTGTTCCTTGACATCATGGCAAATCCCACTGAGGTCAAACAAAAATGTTAAGGAAAAGGCATTGGACATAATTTTTTTGACTATTCAACCACACCCCCAGTCACCTGACTTTCTCCTGCTCACCTATTTCCACTGTCTCTCATCAGCCCTGTCGTACTTACAGTAACCAGCCCTTTTCCACTTACTCCTTCCCAGATTGTCCAATGTTACTCCATTGTTTCATGCCATTGCTTTCAAGCCTGTTACCTGGAACCCCGTCATCCATATCTGCCTGCCTGCCTGATCTTCTTCTTGGTTATTTGAACTTTGGATTCCTGCTCTTGCTTATTGTAGGATTTATTTGACTGTTTGCTCTGCATTCCTGGTTTGAAACTTTACCTACCTGATGATCCTTTAAGCCTTATATGCTGTTGTTGTAAATAAATCTTTGAACCCCATCAGCTCTACCTCTGTCATCTGTGTCCTAGCCCTGTCACTTCACTCATACCAGCTGGGTACTTGTTTGGGTAGATAAAGAAATAAAATATTAATGATGAACATCTTGATTGTGTCAATCCATCTGCTTGTGAGAGAAATAACTGTTAAACAGGATATCCAAAAATACAAAAATATGTGGAAAAAAGGGCAAATTATTGGTGTGGCTCAGTTTGACCTTGTATGATATTCAAGCCCAAGATTCACCATTCAGTTAGAATAGGTACTTATTATTCATGAGAACCGACCGCAGCACTCAATGAAAGCAGATCATAAATTTGATCAGTGGAAGGTAGGTCAGTAAATCAAATTGACAGTGTCAATCATCATGCTCCCTAAACCAGCCATACTTTACAGTATCTATACTACCTTTGGGGCTAATAATTCATTGCTATTCTCTCACTTGATACCTTTCTGTACTCATTTTTTATTTCATAGTGTCAATTCAAGTTGATGGCAGCCTTCTGTCTTTTTAGGAATAGTCATTATGAATGCACAAACTAATTGGCCAGTTGCTTGTTTCAAGCAGCCTAATAATAGTGACCATTCTGACTTTGTGTCACTTTGCACTCCCCACATCTATTGTAGAGATTCAGGAAACAGACAAAACAGAAGTACATTGGGGCAAGCAATCAAAAGCATTGTTGGACTCTGAAACAGATTATGACAAATAAACAGCCAGCAAACTTGGTTAGCCAACAAGGTGCCCTGGAAGTAGATCCATATGCATCTAGGTCCAATGTTCCATAATAGTCAAAAATATCTGTCTCTAAAGCTAGACAATCATTTGTGGGAGAAATGGCAGGGGAAGAACTACAAATCCCAGTCCTACCTGAGTTACCATGATCGAATTCCCAACTCTCGCAAGAGCACGCTCTAATACCCAGCCAGCTCACGGAGTCTCTATTACTTCTGTCTCTCAGAGTGAGCAGCCTGTGCAGGCCGAGCCCACTCATTCCTGTATACCGTCAGAGAAGAATGAGAACAATGTGAGTATATCTATTGTGGCCTGCTAGGCCATTTGCTGATGAGCTTTGTCTTTAGGCTGTGGAGGTCAGGTGGAAAACCTGTCCTCCACAGCCTAAAGACAAAGCTCATCAGTAGTTGTGGGATAGTGGTGAGCTACCTGCCTAGAAAGCAAATACAAACCTTTATCTTCCCTTGCTGGCCTTTTTTTGACTATGGTGCTGAACAAAGTCTATTGTTTCCCAGGCTGGCACTTCCTCTGGACAATCCCATTAACATGCTCTTAATGGAAAACTCTTGGTTCATGTTACTGCTTTCTCTCATCCTCTGTGGGATGAGTTTATTCACCTCTATATCCTTGCCTGAAACACCTTTGATTCTGCGTCACCCCTGGTTAAAGCAACCCAATCACTGCATTGAGTAAGTCTGTTGACTAGGTCACTGTTGCTCCTTCAGTTCCTCTCTTTCTCGATCTGTCTTCTGTCCCTTCTTAGTACCATAGCATGGATGAATTCAATTCAATTTTCAATTCAATTCAATTTTATTTGTATAGCGCCAAATCACAACAGAAGTTGTCTCAGGACACTTTCCATATAGAGCTGGTACAGACCAAGCTCTTTTATCTACAAAGAAACCAACAATTGAATTCCTTGAAGTCTTCAGTAAGGAAAGAGCTCTGCCTCTTCATTGCCCACACACCCGCATTATTGAGCTTTTGCCTGCAGCCACCTTACCGTACAGCTGCCTTTATAATCAGTCAATTGATTATTAGGGGTTAAATAATATCGCAGTGAAGAACAAATACCCCTTGCCTCTTATTAGTTCTGCTTTTCGAGCCCCTGCAGGGAACCACAGTTTTCAGCAAACTGGATCTGCAGAATATTTATCACCTGGTTGAAATCAGACAAGACGTGTAGAAGACTCAGTTCAATATTTAGTCATGCCTTTTGGCCCCACTAATGCCCCCGCAGTCTTCCTGCTGCACAGTATCGTGATCTTCTAATGTGACCCATCTGAATATCAGCTCCAAGGTCAACAGGTTCTCCAGAGGGTCCCTGAGAATACACAGTACACTGAATACACAAAGCAGAACAGTGTGAGTTTCACGTAAGAGCATTTCGGTTCCTGGATTACATCACTGAGAATGAGCAGGTTAAGACAGACCCTAAAAAGATTTGAGTGGTGGCTGGGTAACCAAAATCCACATCCAGAAGCAAGGTGTACATATCATCCTTGTGTTGCCCCCCCCCCCACACGTATTTGTATGTAAATACAAATACATTTTCTGTTAATATTTTACTGATAATTTTAGTATCACATAACATTTTAGATTTTTTAGATACATTCTTTTGAAAATATTTTCTCATTATGTGTGTGACCCAACTCAGGGTGAGGAGGGAGAGAGAGACCAGCTACGTAACCACGGTGATCAGTAGCAACCTCAACTACCTGAGCTTTGACACCATACAAAGATTCACAGAGCCCAAAGACATGCATTCAGTTCAAACCAGATTTATTAATTAAAAGCTTGGTATAAAACACAAAGGCTGTAGGGTCCCTGGGCAGAAAAGAAAGGACAGTTAGTCAAGGAAAAAAAACAAAAACTTTATTTTACGACACTATCCCAAATAATTCTAAAACACTTAAAAACCGAGTAGGCAGAGTAGTAGAGAGAGTAGGCAGGGTACTTACTGTGGGGAGATTCTACAAACAGCCCCAACCAAACCACCACGTGTGCATATCACTGCAAGACACAGCAAACACTACAATGGTATATGGTGAGTAAAGTGACCTCCACCTGCTCAGCTTACCGCACCACATGCAATGAGGGGTGTTAACACTACAAGTTCTCCCCACAGGGTTTCCCACCGCCTACCGGAAAGGAAGACAAAGACAACAAAATACAATTATTGACTTTCAGTTGGTTTGGGAAACAGTTTAAATACACCCCAACACAATCAGGCCCTCTAACAGTCCAAATAATAGAGCATAAAAGGCTACTTAAAACAGTCCAATAAAATCTTGCTGCCCAACAATGAGAGCCCAAGTGGTAGGCCCGACACACAGGCAACACCACCCAGTAAAGATGACTCTAGCGGGTAAAACAGCGCAGCACAGATGATTCTGGTAGACAAAACAGCAGTCTGGCACTATTCTGGGAAGGGGAAACGACAAGTCAGTAAAACAAACTGATATAAATACCTCGGAGGGGATTAACCCTGCTACCTTACCAATTCAGTTTACCCCGTTCAATTTGGGACCCTGCATGCAGTCAGCACCGGACAAGATTGACTGGCTCTCTGTAGGAGAAATGGGATGGATGCCAACCCTCTTCTCCTAAAAGTGTTAGTTAATACATGAGACTACATATAATATAACAAATGCATTCCTCTCTCCCCAAATCCCCCATACCTGTACACCACGGAAACTGCCACACCATTCACCCAGCTCCAGACAGAGAGAGGGACGTATTAGCTGCACCTGTGTTTATAAAAGCAGGAAGCTCTCAGCCCCACCCACAAGGGGCGGCGCTCTCAATCCGGTCCGATCCCCAGGTAGTGGCCCTCATGTGGATAAAAACGTAATCCTTATGGATTTATGTTCCTTAAAATGTTTTCTGCTGCAAATTAATTCAATTCAATTTTATCTATATAGAGAAATCACAACAGTTATCTCAGGACACTTTCCATAGAGAGCTGGCACAGACCACACTCTTTATCTACAGAGACCCAACAATGCCCTCATGAGCAAGCACTTGGCAACAGTGGTGAGGAAAAGCTCCCTTTTAACAGGCAGAAAACTCAGGCAGAACCAGACTCTGGGTGGGTGACCATCTGTGGTTGGGTTAGAGCAAGCAAGAAAAAGAGAGAGAGAGAGAGAGAGAGAGAGAGAGAGAGAGACAGAGACAGAGACAGACAGACAAGGAGTGAACCCAAAGGTGCAGACTTGACAAAGAAGCTGAGCAAAAACAGTTCAAGGTGATTTATTTAACAAAAGAAGTCAACCAAAAATCCACCAGTACAAAAATCCAAAACCAAAAGCGATACTAGAAAAACCACTAACTATTAACCAATGGGGAAACCAAGACAAGACCAGGAATACTCACTATAGTCAAGGAGAACTAGAAAACCACACACAACAGGAATGATCCCACAAAGACAAAAGAAACACAGAGACTTAAATAGAGGGGAACTAAACAGACACAGGTGGACACAATCACACAGGTGGGAAACATACAGGAAGTAAACAAACCAAGACACAAGAGGGAAGGCTGGCAAAATAAAACAGGAAATAAGGCTACCAAAATAAAACAGGATCCTAACAGTAGTAGTATAGAATCCTATAGCAGCATTACTAAGGGATCCAAGGCAAGCCTGAGCCAACCCTAAATATATGCTTAATCAAAAAGGAAAGTTTTAAGCCAACTCTTAAATGTAGAAATGATGTCTGCCTCCCGAACAAAGACTGAAAGATGGTTCGCAGGAGAGGAGCTTGATTGCTAAAGGCTCAGGCTCCCATTCTGCTTTTGAAGACTTAACAAGTCTCAAGCCATAAGTAAGCCTGCAGTCGAGGAATGCAGTGTTCTAGTGTGATAGTAAGGTACTATGAGCTCTCTAAGATAAGATGGTACCTGACCATTTATGGCTTTGTAAGTAAGGACAAGGATTTTAAATTCTATTCTGCATTTTACAGGGAGCCAGTGCAGAGTTTTGTCAGAACACATGCTGCAGCTTTCTTTAGCAATTATTAGAATATTTATTTAAGTACTGCAGTTTCTGCTTGGTTTGTTTGGATTGAGCTTTTGTTAATAAAGCTTGATTTTGATCTACTACCTGTCTGTCTGAGTGTCTGGCATTTGGGTCTTTCTGAACTGCCTAACATAACCCTGGGTTGCTATGCATTTGAGCTGCCTGTAGGATTATTGTCAAGCACAGTAAGGAGGACATATTATGTCCTCCTTAATAACATTATTTTAACTGTCATGCTAAGTATAAGGATGGTCAGCACATTAACAATGTACAGTCACCTATTTTGAAAATTGCAGAATGTAGATATAATTTGAAAAAAAAAGGGCAAATTTGCTAAATAAAAACCATGAGGTAAATAACATTCTTATAATGTGATGACACAAGTGATTCTACACTTTATATTCCAGTCATCACATAAAAATAAGTACCCATTAAAGTTATCTATTCCACATTTTATTGTTATCTTAATAATTCAAATTTAAAGTACATGATGGAGGGATTTTCTTCCCAAAGTGACAGCTATATAACATGGCTATTGATTAAATCACTATTGCATTAAATCACTCACATAAGGACTATCAAGCAAATATACAATATAAACACATATGCGTAAGAACATACAAAATGTTTAATTTCAACCATTTATGTTAGATTTGGTAGCTCCACATCTCCTACTCGCAGAGGGGCCACAGCATATGTACACTCCTCTTGTTGCAAACCCTGATCATAACTCCCCAGACCCTCCCTGCACTCCGCACAGCTTCTCCAGTCCCCCAGGTCCCTTCAGTCATTTCACAGCCATTAGTTGAATAAAGGAGCATTTCACCGACTGATTAATGTGGACCCCGCGACAAATTAGCCCAACACTGGCCATGCTGGCCCCCCTCTGTCCTAAACTAGACAGCTGGAATGATGCTTTGGTTAAGACATCCATGCTAGCCAGAATTCGCACACACTAAGATAGATGGCCATCACTGCATAAATGGTCTAAGATCACATGATAACATATAACCTACAAAATTGAAAACCATATTTGATTTTTTTTTTTTTTTTTATTGAAAAATGTATAATGAATCACTTCTCTGATGAGCAGCATCTTGACATGACTTGTACTTTGTTGGAACCCAGATTATAAATCCCATGCTCATTTCCAAATAATGAGACAACCAAACTGAGGTTTAATGATCCTCTGGGCTCCTGCATGACTCTGTTTGGGACCTCTTCTGACAGACAGCAACTTCCCACAGTGCCCTCTGCCATTCAGGACCTGGTGCACATTTACAAGGACAGTGAAGAAGGAGAAGGGACAAATCAAGTTGGAGAGAGAGCAAGGCTGAAGGAGGGCTTATCAGGACACTAAGGGGCTTGAATGTGACCCTGATTAGTGGGAATCTGCTGTTTGGGATTACAGTCTCTGCTGCATTTAATACAACAAACAGATACTGGTAATGGTATAATGGTATGGAGGAGTGAGAGAGCAGATGTCTGTGGAGATCAATCAAGGACAGTTGTGCACAATGACATACAGTTAACCTATTGTAATGTTTGATTGTAATGTATAATAATAAATACAATGAGACATAAATGAGACATGTGAGGAGATAGAATTTTATATAGTATTGAATGGGGTAGATGGTGTAGTATAGTAAAGTGTACTAGATAGTACAGATTAAAAACAGAATATGTTAGAAGGTTTTTGTACTGCTTACTTTTCTGTCGTCAATTATTTAGCTATTTATGTATAAGTTTAGCCACCCACAACCCAATTCATATTGCACCATGTACCTACATTAAGTAACCATGTTTTACATTTTAACCCCACTTGAAATAAAAAAAAAAAATTACACAGTGTAATTATCAATTATGGTGAAACCAAAGAGGAATTTCCACTCTCTGGATAATAAAGTTTTTGTATTCATATTCGTATTATCTAGCAGGCCGGTGGCTAGCCCACTCAGGAGCTGCAACTAGCAGAGGCTAGCAGGCATGTAGCAAGCTGAAACTCAGACATTGGAGCTAGCAGGTTAGCCAGCTAGACAGAGTCTGACTCACAAACCCAAGCCTGGAAGATAGCTTGCTGGTGACTAGCATGCTGTTAGCTGGCTGAGATGTCTCTCGTTGTTCCTTACCCTTCTCCCAAAATCTTTTTATCCACAGGAGGTCTGATAGCAAGTCAGAAATGTCATACAAAGCTCCTGCTCTCCGTGACTGTCTAATTTGGATTGTTACACTTGTGCATGCAGGTACAGGAAAAGAAGACGAAGAAGAAGAAGTCGGACCCAAATGCAGTTTCACTGAGGCAGAGGTGTTGCAGTTCAATCGTTTTAATGCAAAAAACACAATCCAAAAGGCTTATGGGTATGGTGAGGGCAGCAAAGGTAAAATCCAGGGAAACTAAACAAAGATTCAAAATCATCAGGACACTGGAGAAGGCTGGAACACTAGACACACAAGGTACAAACATGAACTGACAAGGAGTGAGGGGGTTGTGTATTTGAATAATAGGGCTGCATGTGTAGAACAGATCCAAGCGGAGGCTGAATAATGAAGACACTAGTACATGCTCAGACACAGCCTTCCCTCTGACGGTTTCCGATCAACAGACACGGGAATGCATATCACAGCTAATGCAAATCTACCGCAACACATTAATTCCTTTGTTCCAAACAGTCCAGCTACCAGCTATGTGCATTGTACTAGTAACTGAACATATCGGTGCATCAGGGCCATGTAATAAAGCCCTCCATGCACTCAAGGCTGACTGTAGCCCATAAAAGAGTTACTATTGTCTGCATTAGTAGCACCATCATAACTCAAAGTTGCTGCCAAAAACATGAGGCTACGCTTGTGTGACACTCATTTGAGTGTCATTTTAATTTTTGATCATGATAGTTCATAGTTTTCAGTCTGCATTCCAAGTATTTGTGTCTGTTTAGGTCAACCTCCATTTCGATCAGGTCTTATTATCAGCAGGTCTATTTAGATCACATCTGACTGGGCTCAGCTTTGGGAAACTGGGGTGCAACCCACCTACATTTACTGGTTCTGTTCTTCTCCTTCCTAATGTCCTAAGGGTTATTCTCATGTTAAATGTAAAATTAATTACTCCAAGTGTTAATCTCCTTACTTAAGTACTCAACAATGCTAACAATAACAACTGATAAACAATAATTCCAAAAATGAACACAAAAGTGACCACACTTGTGTGACACTCATATGAGTGTCACACTCACTCAGAAGAGCAGAACCAGTAAATGTAGGTGGGTTGCACCCCAGTTTCCCAAAGCTGAGCCCAGTCAGATGTGATCTAAATAGACCTGCTGATAATAAGACCTGATCGAAATGGAGGTTGACCTAAACAGACACAAATACTTGGAATGCAGACTGAAAACTATGAACTATGAAGAACTCTCTCCATTGGATGTGTTCTTTTTGGTTTTGGTGTCAAGCACATCCAATTTAATTTAATTTCACAAGGAGCAGGAGAACAAAGAACAAAACAGATCATAATGTTTAAACAGATCATGATCAAAATTAAAATGTTTACTATTGTTGGCTTGCATGATTTAGAAATAAATTACTGCATTTAGAAGTTATGAAACAGTAACAGTAACACTGTCTCTGTCAAGTCGCCAGGGAGAAAAGGCTCAGAGATTATGTCGACAGTAAAATGTGAATTGGCATGCATACAATAAAAAGGTCAATTAGTTCAGCTCAAATAAAAAAAAAGCAGTCTTGAGATTCACCATCACGCAAACAATGAGCTTCATGTAAAGCAGTGCATTTCATTCCATTGCTGAGAAGAAATGTGCATTCACCACAGCATTTTTTTTTCTGTTTGAGTTGAAGGAAGCAGCTGTATCCCTGCTCCTCATCTGAGGTCAAGCAGATCCATAAAATAGCGTGAAGTTCTCAGATATGAGCAACATTGCTGGTGTTAAAATCTCAATCTGTCAGAGGGCACATTAGGTGGAACTGCTAAGCTCCTAGGAGCTTGTTGTGACCCCTTCCCCAGTCAGGAACAAAGAGACTCAACAGTAATCCAAGCAGCTCATATCAGTCAAAGCAAATCATCCCTGAAATGAGTTCATCCAGGCGGAGGCCACAATGGCACCCTAGCTTCATCTGTAGCTCTCCATTGTCTTCCGCTTCATTGGTTCAGATGACCAGTATGACCAGATTGGGGGGAACAAAGCAGGGGGGGCTCCGCTTTTAGCCCCAAAAAGTCCCACTTCAGGCTGTCTGCCAGTACACCCTGAAAAGAGGATTTAATTACTATCAACAACATAAGAGCAACCTCTGGGGAATCACGCAAACAAACACAAGGCTATTGTGTAATAGCTGGGCCTAACTATCTGTCACCTGTTTTCCTGTCATTCCTCACCCAGGCCCCTCTGACTGTAGCTTCAGAAAAGGATTTCCCCTGCACTCATGACAACCACTGATGTGGATTTTAAAGGAGTGATTCAGTTGATTTCTACATTACTATTCAAATGGCGCAATCAGGATTTTGGAAATACAAGTCACAAATTCTCTCCATATGCCCCTCTACACTCTTTTTTAATTATTCAGATTTTGCATATTTTATTTATTCACTCAATTATTCAGTTGAACTTTCTTTTCAAAAATTTTATTTTGTTCAAAAAATGTATTTTTCAGTTTTCAGGAATGTTTACTGTATACCTCGACAGCTCCTGGATTTTTGACACAGATGCAAATATCAATATCTGAGAGTTGTGTTGACCAAATGTTGAAATGTTGACCAAATTATTTGAAATTAAATTGCCTACTATTGCAGTACATACTGATTTGGCCAAAATGTAGAATGTAATAAGCAGTATGCAAACAAAAACAAAGTCTGCAGCATGCCAAAAATCCCTGGATGTCGTATTGATTCAGAAAAAAATCTCCAGTATGTATCAGACCATCTCATTCAACCAGTGAACTACCAGTCAGGCCAACATTGGGAATTTTTTATGGTGTTCATATGCTGTTTCATCACTAAATACACTTCAACTGTGTAGATTTTGATTATTGGCAGTTTCATGAAAATGATGATGAATTGAAAAAGTGTCTCTCAGGTCAATGTTTATCTTTGTGAAAATCAATTTTTATAATTTATCTTTTTTTGGAGCATAAGGGGATGCTGTATGGTAGTAGCGGTTTGCCATTAGCCAGGTTATTGGTTTACTTTCCAAAGCCTGGCCTAGCATAATACAAAATAAATTGATCGACAGTGTCATACTGCATGCTACTACGAATAATAATATACTGCATGAATGCATAACTGCATGCATACTCAAAACAGAAGCTGAGAGCAGCAGAATGCTGAATATGACATGACCCTGTATTGGGAAAATTAGAAATAAGCCTTAAACTAAGCTATTATTCCTGTTTCTGTCTGCAGAAGGTCGATAAAATTTGAAAATTTACAGTATTTGTCTTGCTCAATAGTCACTCTCATATATCCATTAGGATGTAATGCGTAAAGCCAGCGTGTAAAATTAAACTGCAGTGTAATTCCCTGATGCAGTTTTAAATTTTAGATTTAGAGCCTGTTGAATTTCCATTAGAGTTTGGATTTGCCCATTGAAGAGACGTCACTGTCACTGATGAAAAAAGTTATTATGATGATCAACAGTGTATGAAAATACCTCAAATTCACAATTCCTGAAAAAATACAGGGTAGTGTCTTTGTGTCAGAAAAAATGAAATATATTTTCTTGTTTTTAGCTTTTTGACCCAATCACTGTGAAGCAAAAGTGCTTCTAAATTTGGTTTGACAGAAATAGGTTTCTGTCAGGGTCTTACTTTAATACAAACTTCTCGCTGATTTGCATCCACACAGCATGCAAAAGGATGACATTGATATATAAAAAAATCTCTCAACATATATTTAAAACACTTAAACATGTCTGACTCATACAAGCACACAGACCAGCTCGTTCCAGAGCGATCAGACCTTACCATGGAGATTCTTGACTTACCATTCTAACATAGTTATCTTCTATGTGCCAGATGCCTTCAAATTCAATTTTCAGCTGGAATGACATTAAGATGCAAATAAGAGAGCAGCTGAGGCAATTCACTGAACATGTGAGATGTGAGGTACTTTTGACTTTGTGGTGGTGAAACCAGTGTCTAACTATTTGAAAAGACATTTCCATGCACAAATATCCAAAAAACTGCTGATATGAAGTCTTTGGCAAAGTTTCAAATAGGTGTTTTTCTTCTTCTGACCAGAAATGTTGGCTTTTGTGCATGCAGCCTTGCAAACTCTTAGCTACAGGGCTGCCGATGCACTGTCCAAAGAATGCTCCTAACACCCAAATAATATCAACATATCATATGCCGTAATCTGAAAATGCTTAACTTGAAATAAGGCCTAATTTGAAAATTCATCTGAAAGATGCTGTTTGCATAAGCTTATAAAATTTTGAATATTATATTCGGAATAATGGTGGTATTTTAGTGTGCACGTTGTAACTGAAGTTAGCTGAAAACCTTGCAGCCTTTCCAAAGTTAGTCATTGTTGCTCCAGAAGTAGTTCCGATCGTTTTTTCTGAGCTATTTTACTGACAATTCTGAGACTTGTTGGCTCAAAGAAAGCTATGTTTTGGATGTGTTTACTAAGGTGACAGGTGACTTACCACACATGCTATTGTGTGGGCTGCATGACAATCCTGTATAAAATTATTTTCCTCAGGATAAAGAAAGTTCTGTCTTATCTTTTAAGCTCCACTAAATTAGCTTTTCCTGGCTCCAGTAGTTGACAAAGATGGCTGTGTTCCACACACTCAAAAAACAGTTTTAGGTTTCTGTTGTTGTTAAACTTAAGGTATGAAAAAGGGTGAATTAGCTACTGTGTAACCGAATAGTAACATTAACCACAAAAAAAACTTGTAAAATGATTGGTCAGTAGGCCATGTTCACTCAATGTAAATATTTTTGTGTTTTAGCTACTGTCAGACTAACACTCCCACATCGTTACTAAAAATCTATATGCGCAGATTAGCAGGAAATTTACTGAGCACATTCTTGCTTCCAGATGATCAGTCCACTCTCTTTGTGATGCTTTAAACTTTCCTCTTCCACTACTGTCAGGACAAAATTAGACCCTGTAAAGGTTGTGTTAAGACAAATGAAGACAATGAAGCACATTTTAAATCTTTTAATAATTTATTTAGAATTTTTATTTCTTTCACTTTTTTCATATATGTGTGTGTGTGTGTGTGTGTGTGTGTGTGTGTGTGTGTGTGTGTGTGTGTGTGTGTGTGTGTGAGATAGAGAGAGAGAGAGAGAGACTGTGTGCCTTTATATGTGTGTCTGCATGTGTGTGTGTCTGGTTAAGCTACAGCTGTGCTGTCAGGGTCTTCTCTGCTGTGTCTGGACCTCAGCATCTGCTCAGCCTATCCAACAACACTCCCACTGTGCACGTTTCCTTCATCTGCTGTGATTTCAACCATTTCTGCCACACGTCTGTCGAGGCGAGGCTAAATTCACAAAGGAGTCTCTAGCTGTCCACAAGTCCTCTGGATGTTGAAATTAGATGCTAAAGGAGCTGACTTTGCCCTGTAGACAAGGTGAAATGCTCAGGTAAGCCTTGTCCTTGTCATCTCCTGGCAGATGCGTCATGGCTGGCTGTAGGATCCTGCTGTCATCCACAGCACACAGGGCCTGGTGACATAGACAGTCATTTGTCCTTTGGCAGACTGAGGTCCAGCAGTGCGTGAGCACAAGGAGAAGATGTCCTTCATCTGCAAAGAGCTGCTGGTGAGGGAATACAGACACAAAAACTGCTGTCAGCTCTCATTCATGAGATGATGTCATGGTCCTTCACATTGTGTCAAAAGGCTCACTGAAACCACATATTTATGCTTGGCCAATGTTAATAATACCTTGCCCCAGGAAGGGGCACCTCCTTTTATAACCTCATTTGGATTAGTGGTGGGTTTCTAGGGTTAGGGGGTTCGCTGTCAGAAATCACAGCTATGCTTCTCTGTTTAATTTCTAAATGTTCATGCCATATTCTCCATGATGGCATTTCATTCACTGAAAATTGCAAAAACATGTTTATTCATCAAAATAATGTCTGATATTGAAGGGCTCCACTACCAGTGTTCACTACTGTGTCATTGAAAACACATGCGGCAGTGTACACTAACTCTTTCCTTATCTCATCTTCCACATGCTGGTGTTGATTGATTGATTTGTAATTGCACAAACAGCACAGCAGCATGGGTGAAGAGGCCTTTCATCGTGGCCTGCTGCATGTTGCCTCAACTGCAGCCTCTGCTGGGACAGTAATTCAATTCTTTTCAAGCAAATTAATACCATTAGCAGGATGCTTTGCAACTTAACACATCACGCTGGTGTCCAGTCTCGGATCCCCAGTGGGATTTGGAGAGATGCTGATGTTGTAAAGGCAAAACTAGGCGTGTCTGTCACCAGCTGTCAATGTATATATATCTGATAACTGGCTCCAAGAGATGGGAAAGTGTAAAAGAATTAAACATCAAAACAAGAAAATTTAACTTTACAGATATTTCATGGAAGGCCAGATCAGCAATCATTGGAAACATCCTGGTTGAGCTTTGTGTTCAGTATAATTCTGAAAATGTGTTATGATGTGTTCAGATACCAGGGCGCCCTCCAGCAGAGCCATTGCCTTGTTGCCTGCCTTGTCCAAGTGTGCAATGGTGGAAGTCACCATATTGCAGTCACATACTATAGATACCTCTAACTACATTCCTGGGGTTTTAAAGCTGTGTTACTGGTGCCAGACGTAGGGGAAATCTGGGCCAATAGACAAGGTCCACAGGCAAGGGTGCACTGTGGATTAATCAGATAGAGAGGACACAAGTTGGCGCCTTGCTCCTGCCACTGCTCATTTAAATTTGGAGCTGCATATGAGCAGAGCAGTTATACAATTCTCCCTACAGTGTATCGCCACCTATTGACATGTTCAAGTATCACCTTTAAATGTTAAATCAGTTCAAATATTTAACAAAAAAAATAGGGGGGTGTTTCCTTTTTCGAAAGAAAATGAGCATGTAGCCTTTTCAATCTACAACAGCTGCAGTAGGTAAGATGGAGAAGAGAGCAGACTTAGCCTGAAAATTTGAACCAACACAAGTTCCACGTCACTCCCCCTCCCTCTCCACTGCACTCATGCCCTGCCTCCAAGCCCCTCCTCCCTGCGGTATCTGCACGGCTGCCGTGACAACCAGTAACGTTAGCCTTAGCATCGGAAACAAGCTAACTCTGCCCAGTCGCTACATCACGGTCGTTAACATACTGTACACACTGCGGAGTGTTACTGTAACAATCACCATATTAGCTTTCTGGTTATTTGTTGTCTTAGCCGTATATGCTGTTGTTGGCAGCGGCGGTATGGGCAGTTTGTCCTTTGTGGGTGGCTGTTGCTCTGCCATAGCTTTCACTAGCCTCCTGACGCGCTCACAGAGCTGTTTGATTGAGCAGCAGCCGGCAGCATGAGCAGCGGGAGGGGGCGGTTCTCAGCATGTGTGAGTAGTGATTGACAGATGTCAGACACTCCCTCACACGCTCCTCTGGCTCTGATTGGTTATTTTGTGTTGGGCAGGGTGGATTCTTGCAAATCGCTGTAGGAGCAGTAGTGGGACCAATGGAGCGTTTTTTGTTTTTTTTTACAGATTACATGTTTCATGTACTGCTGTCTGGGCATAGGGACAGTTTTAGCAAATATGACAAAAAATTACTTTTATACAAGTTACCGACTGCAGCTTTAAGTTATCATCCAAAAGGTCCCCTTCATCTCCTCAGAGACCATTCCCAGTAGTCCTATCTCCAGCTTATGTTCCAACAAGTATAATACTTGTTTTCACAAGTTAGAAGCTGGCAAGGGTTATCATCCTTGTTGCTGCATTAGTGACTCTTGCTGGTCTTTAGGACACCTGTAGAATGGAGGTGAATCTGGAAAGGATTGCATGAAACCCCTATGTGTTGCACCCTTCAGGATGCAACACCATATGTTAGTGAGGGAAAACGTCTGCCACCTTCAAGAGGGGAGAGAGGATAAGGCAATATAAATTGGGAGGTAAAAAAAATGAACGATTGTTGGCACTATTTACTATTAATCTAATTCAAACTGATGTTTGAAGTCTGATGTTTTTATCTGATTGTTTTGCTACTCTAAGTTTGATGGAGTATTTCAAATATGTGTGTAGGATTAACTGACTGGTTTTTCTGAATGGTCAGGCATGTTTTCTATTTAAGACCATCTTGTTCTCATATTAAAGCACGTATTTAATATTCCCACCTCAACAAAATGATGTTTAAAAACTTTTTTGGGCTGATGTCTACATGGAGATGTTTTGTTAATGTTTGATTTTCAGTATTTTGTCTTGTTTTGTTTTGCTGGTCAACATCACTTCCTGTAGCTCTTTTTGTGGTGGGTGGGAGTAAAGGGTGTCTGCGGGGCTCCACCTTTGCGTACATTTAGGCTGGGTCTGGGCAAGGAAAGTTTCTTCAGGTTCCATGGAAAATATTTCCACTATTCATAGATTAAAAAAACAAAACAAAATATTTTTCCTCATTGCTTTAAATTCTATACATGTGTATTACTATAGCAATTATTAAGAGTGAATGTTTTAAGATGATCTAAATGTTTTTTAATGGCTTTTCCAGAAGAATACAGTTCTGTGGAAGCACTTCAGCAAAAAAAAAAAAAAAAAGTGTTTTAAGCATGCAAAGTTTCAAATATAATAATACTGAATTGAATTGAATTGAATTTGTGAAGAATATCAGCTATTCTCCAAAAGGCTTTCTCTTTACAGTTTCTGATGGTGGGTATACGTTAACAGTTTCAACAGTGAAATTGAAAAAAATGAAGCTGTGTTCATGAATATTCTTCTGGCTGTGGGAATATTTATAAAAGCTGAGAGTGGGATTTAACATACTTTGCCGTGGTGTAGTAATGAGACAGAGTCTACGGAGACTGCAGTGACAGAACTTTAAAGAAATGCTACAAAGTGGCAGCGTTAATTACAGTGGATGGGATATTAGCTGTAACGAGGTTGGAGGAACCATGCAGGGTTGTTTTTCATCTTTCCCCCATGCTTTTGCTACGCCCCCTTTCCCCATCCCCCAACACCAGAACCCCCCACTGCACTCCTCCCGACCCCCCAGGATCTTCAGGGCTCTGCCAATGAGAACTCTACAGCGGCATTCCTTCCCAGAGACAAGAACCTCCAGGTCTGGTGTAGTCCTTCCCTCTGCCTGTCATGCTGCTTAACACCAATCACATGCTCAGCACTGAATGATTCCACATCGCAGAGTAACCAAATTGGCAAAAAGCACAATATGTGGGTTTTTATGGTTACTACCCCTGGGCATGAACACTGCCTGCCTGGTGAGCCATGCACACACACACACACACACACACACACACACACACACACACACACACACACAGATAGAGAGAGAGAGAGAGAGAGAGAGAGAGAGAGAGAGAGAGAGAGAGAGAGAGAAATAGATACAAATAAAATGTTTATTTCTCATTCTACACAGTTGAAATATAAATCCTGCATCTTCAGGCATTTGATTCCAATGCAAAGTCAAACCAAGGACACGTTGTCAATTCTGACTTGTCTCACATTTCCAGACCTCACTGTTGGGAGCAGAATAAGGCTGGGGTGGATATGCAGAGCTACTTGCTTTAGATTAAATGAAATCAGCTCAGCATAATGTCAATATCAGTGTCACAATATGTCAGCTTGGGGAGCTCAGATTACATTATATTTATAGCCTCATTCAATCCAATTTCTCCAAATAATGTTTGAGCAAACCCAGAACAAATGTGCTGATGAAAAAAAAAATAATAATAATAATTCTAATTTCATGTCCTTCCAAAACATAATAGTGACATGAATATCCATGCACTAAATACTGCTGTTCTGTTATGACCTATTACAACCTGAACAACAATGCAAGGACTGGTCTATAAATAAATGGGTCAACAGAGTCTGTGCAGTTTTATATTGGCTGTTAATACCCATTGGACTTTACAATAAGATGAAAAAAAATCCAGGTCAGGAAATGGGAGAAGTGGCCCAAGTTGTTAATTTCTGGAACCACACCACACCAGAGATGGGGGGGGGGGGGGGGCGTTTAAAAGAAGGCCAACTCCAAAATCGGGGCAACCAAACCATCTTCCTCACACGACATGAGGGATAAAAGGATTCAATGTGAAATGTGTGCTGTAGTTTCTTTTTGAAAAATTAGAGACATACAGTATGCCATTGAAATCACAAAAGTCAACCCTTTGAATTGAAATCCTTGTCAATGTGATTTTCAAGTTTATCATTAATATTTTTGGAACTGAAAAGAAGAAAAAAAAAGATAATTCAGAAATGCTACTTTAGCCTTTAAGCCTTTACCTGCCTATAACCTGAACTTTAAAGAACCTGTGAAGCAGTTCTTCCAAGCTGTTCCACTGTATTTTACTGTTCAGTATGTTTCATATACACATCATTAAAAAGGCAACAGCAGGACAGAGAACAGGACAAAACTCACTTGATAAAATAGTAAAAATAAGATAAAATAAGAAAATGCATAACATAAAATACTGATTATTACTAATAAAATAAAGTTCAAACTAGAGAACATAGAAAGCATAAAATCAAGTGCAGCAGTGCACAAGTGCGAGGCAAAGCATTAAAGTGTCATGGTTTTGAGTATTCATTTTGATATTTCTGGTGTTTTCCTGTCCTTGTGACAGTTTAATTTGATTTGTGTCACCTGTCCTTCATTTGTTTTCACCTGTGCCTCACTAGTTCTCCCTCCCTGTGTATTTAAGCAAGTGTTTTCTCCTGTGTTTGCCACATTGTCGTCTTACCCTTGTATGTATTCCTTTTTCTTTCTTTCTTTTTTTTTTTCCTTTTTTCGGACTCATGCTCCCTTTGTTGGATTCATTTTCCCTGTGTGGACTATCTATTTTGGTCAGGATTCTCACCCAGCAAGGCCTTTGTATACAAGGAGGACCTTAAAATCAATTCTAAATGTTACAGGAAACCAGTGCAGAGCAGTTATTTAAAGCAGATGACATGCTATTGATAAAAATTTCAACCTCATGGCCGTATGACAGAAATTATCTCATAATATAACAGAAATTTACTTCAGCCTTGCAATCTATCTCTTTTAACCAAATAAAGAAAAGTCATTTTTAGTCTTTAAGATTCAGTTGGCATCAAAAAAACACAGTGTTGGTCAGAAATGGATCATTCTGATACTGAAACATTGCCAGTGTTTAACCCTGCACAGAATGTTACCATCCTGATGAGTGGCTTCATTCATTCAGCTTTTTGAGTCAATATTTTTTGTTATGAATATTCAGGCACTCACACTTTGTCATATCTTGTGTAATCAGCTCTGAGAACTTCTGCACAAACACAGATATCTTGGCGGCTGATGCAATATAAGGATGAGAACTGATAATTCTACTTTGAGCTCACAGCAAGATATTCAAATGATGTAAATTCACCGTGGTCATTGTCATTACTCACAAACTATGTAAAAAAAAATAGCTGCAATCCCTCCTGTTTTCCTGTTTTGTGTGACTGACTGATAAAAATTTGAAAGACAGGTCTCCTGTTTAGCCAGGTCCCAAATATGGCGAGGAGGTGGTAAAAAGGATACATGCAACTAATATTACTAAAGAGCTTGACAATGTCACCCTGGGAATTTCACCCAGGGAATTACCCTTGTCAGACACAAGTAGTTACTCTGGGCATGAGACGTGGTTCAAAGTTTAAAATACAGTTTGTTAAATATTCAGATTTTCTAAAAAATCAGTACTAAAACCCATTCACACAAAGAAAAGGGGGCAAACCTAACCAGGGCTGAGGCCGAAGTGGACAGACGAACGCTAGTGCATGGGAGGGATCCCCCCCCCCCCCCCCCCCCCCAAAAAAAAAACCTCAAATCACAGGGCACACATGGCAGACACACTCTCAGTGAAGAAAACCCACTCCCAGGGACACAGCAAGACAAGACGTGGGGATGCCACCACCAGCCTACAGCAACTTTTTAGCAGCAACAGACACTCACACGCTCACAAGGGTGGGTGGGGGGCAGCCGCCAGCAGATCGTTCACCAAACAGAGTGCAGGTACTAGACTGACCTGCCTGCAGTCCAAACCTGTCTCCATCTGAACCTGTGTGGAGTATTACAAAATGCTGTCTCTGTCTTATGATGCACTCTAAATCTTTCTGATTGGTGACTTCTCCCTCAAGGATATTAGAGAGAAATGGAAGGATAGATTTAGGTTTAAAGTTGGCTAAAACCCCTGGGTCAAGCAAAGGCATTTTAAGAAGAGGTTTGATTACAGCTACTTTAAAGGACTGTAGTACATTGCCTGTTCATAAATACATGATCATGCCTAGTAAATAAATGCTAACCAAGGGAAAAATGTCTCTAAACACCTTAACTTGGATGGGGTCTTAGAGAGACGTTAATGGTTTTATGAAGAAAACGCTGAAGTTAGCTGGTGAAGGTCGACAGGAGAAAAGTTTTCTAACTGTGTGATAGCTTTACAGCTGTTTCTCAGGTTTCTGTGTTTGAAGATAAAGGTATACCGCAAGACAGGTTGAATTTTGTTTCCAATATTCAGAATTTTATCATTAAAGAAACTCATGAAGTCATTACTGCTGAAGGCTATAGGAATACTGTACATAGCTCAATAGTGCTGTGACTCTCTGTAATAACAATAGGCTGTTCTGGAATGACAGAGGGCCCTCCTGATTGTAATGAGTTCAGTATTGAGAGAATCAAGATTCAGGTCTTGACATGTGAAACATTAGCTAATGCAGAATGTAGTGTAATGTCTATGGCCAGTGTCTCAAATCACAGCAAATTAGAGATTTTCCATTTTAACTACTTTTATCTTGAAGAGAGCACAGTTGGATTCATGATTATGATTCATGATTATCAACATTATAATGTTGAGCTAATCATGCAATAATGAGGGACCACTTTGTAACTATGATGGATCACTTTATTAGGTAATTATGTAGTAATTGTAACATAACAATTTATTAATATAGTACCCCCAGTCTGTTCTCAAGTAACTCATCATTTTTTAGTCCTTGATTCTGAGTTACTTATGAACTACTCATAAACGATTCATTATTAAACTCTTCCTCACTCAGTCTTTAGTAACTAAGCGCATGTTTTTGTACCATAAAGTGTTACTGGTATGTCAATAACTTACTTACATCAGTAACATCAGTTTTTATGTTCGCCATTTATTTTCAATTTATTAAATGTATGTTTTCACAAGTGTTGCATTACTCCTTGACACAATAACATACTTTCAACACGCCCTGTTTTATTTCTCTCAATTAACATTTTATAAATTGCTACATTGTTGAATAGTAGTGCGATGGACTGAGTGACTCTTTGAATGTTTGATGCTGTCATTAATTAACTGAGTAATTAATTGTGTGATTGCTGCTGGTTGGAGCAGTGACTCACATAATAAATGGGTTGGCATTTTTCCTTCCAGCGTTCTCAATACCAAGTTTGCATAATTTTTACATACTGACATTCACCCTTCATTCCACAGTTTTTTTTTTCTTGTCCTTTGTAAGATGTCCAGAGACCTATAAATTAAACAAGCAATTATTTGGCACTGCTATTGGTCTTTTCTTAAGTCCTAGGTGGATCTGAGCATCATGATAATACAACAAAATAGAAAGACAATGCAGTCATAAATAGTTGCATGCTGTGACGTTGCTTTGAGAATATGCTTGTATTCATGTTTGGAGCAATGCTATCATGACAGCTAAATCTGATAATACCAAGGTTACCACAGACTTGCATAAAATATTTTTCATAAAATTGTCAATGAAGACTTTCATGGTCAATTTCATAATAGCTGACTTTAACAGATTTCATTCAATCACAGTCACAAAAAAGGTCCGAGAGTGTCTTAAAAATCTAAACATTTTGTTTTTCAACAAAAGTTGAAATCATGACCTAGTTCAAAGGAAAAATTACATTTAATAATTCTTTTGAATCATTTCATCACTTTATTACTGTCCGACATAGATTCATCCATATTTCTCTGTCAATGTCTCTAGTTACATTCTGGAAAACATCAGTCATGAGAGGCTTGTTCTTTTTTCTGTATTTCAAGAAATACATGCACGTGTGTTTGTCCCACCATCCACCCACAGTTAAGACAGATCTGCAGCTTATCTAATTAATAGAAGATGAGAGCACTTGCCATCCTAAAAGAGATTACAGTTTCCTTCAGCATCTTAGATAAGGAAAATATTTGATCATGGAAGTTCACCCTTGACCGTCTTGAACAGTATGTCTCACAAAACATGCATCCACTGGGAGAGGGGTCAAAGGTCAATGAAGAGGAGTCAGTGGACAGCCAGAAAAAAATCAAGGAGACATTCATATCTGATATCAGAAACCATCTTTTGACAGAGACAGAGGTTACTATTAACCTGTGAGTGCGACTAAAGGTTCTGAAAAGCTGAGTTTTATTACACAGAAGACAAAATATGGTTCAGGAACTATGGAGGCCACTCTCAGTAGAGAAACCAGTCTCTGCGTCCTCAACACTGGACTTCAAACCTTTGGTCTTTGACTTGGATAGCTGAGCTGGATTTTTAGCAATGCACATATGCACATACAGATAAATATTCTAGAAATCGGCGCTGAAAGCAAGGAAAATTCCTTTGCTAGAACTGTGTTCAAGTCATATCTGCAGTCATAAAATTAACATTTTGTGTTGTGGGTGAGTAAAATAACACATCATTAATGGGGAAAATATCAATTACATTACCCGCAGTGATCCTGTGATTTACACACAAGGTACAACAGTGTAACTTCACAGATTAGACTATTTAAATCTCCCTACCCTTCCTCCAGTGGGGGACCAGTATTTGTATCAGGGTGGCTGTGCCCCCTAACAACATGATACACAATACAATTAAGTTTTAGCACATTTCTTGCTTCTCTTGTGATGAGGTGAAGTCAATATGATGTTGGACTGAAAGAAAAAAGCAGTCAGCTGTTTCCTGAATGTATGACTCCTGTCAGCTGCAGCTTTAGCAAAGAATTACCTCAATCTCTGAGAGGATGCTGGGAGATCAGAAAGCTTTGAGAACACATTCAGGTTAATAGGAGCCACTAGTTTCTGTGTGCTGTAAGCACAAGTAAAAGATGTCCCCAGTTTGCCTGGCTGTTGTATTGGAAATGTCATGTTAACTAGTGCTCAGTCCACCATGATACTTGGTATGGTTTGTTGAGGCAGAGGGGCAGGATCCAGAGGTGTCATGAAGGATGGGTGGCAAGGGAGTACAGGCTGTAAGAGACAGGGAAGATGGTGTTAAAGAGCCAATACACGATTAAAAAAAAGAGCTGCCATGAATTTAATTTTCAGCTTTGATCTGCCACAGCAGCTCTGAAAAGTAATTCCATTCTATAGGTGAAGAGTTGTGATCTAGCTCACTTTGGGATGCACACAGCATCTTATGTGTTTGAGACAAAGTATCTATTATTCAGGTTATGTACTGAAGGGTGATATTCCTAGAATGTGGGTCAGCCATGTTTTTCTTCTGCAAATGAGGCAGTGGAGCTGCAGACCACTCCCACTTCTACAGACCTTACAGAGGCTGAGTGAAGACATCCAGGCAGCAACCACCCAGCAACTCATGCAATAATAAGACTGCAGACGTACTGGATCTATTGACAGATGTCAACTTGACAGATCCTATTCACTTTCTATAAGGAGCAGGAGATCTGGCCACACGGTGTATGATGGATACATCACATCAGTTGACAGTTGACGGATCATTGCTATACCAGGATTTGCATAATCACAACTTTTCAACTTCTGTATCTGTATGTAAATTTGTCCATCCAGTGCAGAAACATTTTAATGCACTGTTTAGCTGTAATATGAGAATGTTTGTGACCCAGCCGCCATGTTGGAAAATGGATGTGACAAAACCAAGCACTGCCCAATTCGTACTGCGTCACGCCAAAACCAGAGCTTTCAGTGGTCCAGTGCATTCAGGTGGCTCCTCTCTGAATTCTGTGTCTGCACCTTCACGGTAAAGTACCTCACTGTGGCCCCCTGCAGTGTTAATTGCACAACACAAAACTGATAATGTTCTCAGTACCTTACTTACCACAACAGGGAGTGGTGGTGGAGAAAAATGAAGATCACGATGATTCCGTTAAATCATTTAGAGAAAGAAGTCATGCTGTCTCAACTTCTAATATCATGAGGAATAAGTTGTAAATGAAAGTACAAAGTTGTATTTCGAGAAAAAGTCATATTTCAAGAATTTCAACAATGAATTAATTCAGTTAACTTACTCACTTCGTTTACGAGCAAATTCTCTCAGAAATGTGGTTTACTTTGTGTTCCCTCAGTACATGTTTGAGCTTCACTGTGCAGTTTGTTTTCACTGTCATCCGTTGTAGAGGAGAAGTTTCTCGGTGTTCAAATTAAATCAGTCATGGTCCACTATGTAACTTACACAAGTATGATGCCACAAACTCTAAGAATGGACTTTTCAGTGGAGTAGGAGACATCGTGTATTAAGCAGGTCAGCAAACTTTGGAAATGACACATATCACACACAAATTATTCAAAGTAAGGCAATATCATGTCTTACAATATGTCTGTATGTTTCACCAATTACTGTAGCACCTTATTAATGGGATAATGAATAATGGAATAAAAGCAATCATAGGATGTGTAAGTCACTGGATATGTTTTAAAGCAGTGGTCGGAGCATGACGGGACTGCAGACATTTAACTGTGAAGTCAGAATTTACCGTCAAGTTGGAGGAACCTCACCAGCTCAGACTTCAAAATCCAAGATGGCTGCTCCACACATCAGTAAGTGAAGGCTGTAGAACTATCCTGTTCATTAGCACTTCTGTCTTATTGGTGTCTTCCACACAGTACTGCCCAACATCTATCTGTGGACATGTTGCTTTGTTGTTTATATGTTGTTGTTTATATCCTTGTTTTCCTGGACATGTCCATCTTGGTTTACCGACTTATTGTACTGGAACATGGTCAACAAATGATGTGATGTCTGTCCCAGTGCCGACTAATGAGGTAAATGGAAAGCAGCATTAGTTTCTGTCCTGTTGACAACTGAGTCGAAGAGTGAGCAGATCAGTGGGGACACAGACCATGCTGGTCGGGGGAAAGTGACACTGCAGACCAGGAAATGTTAACACATTTAAAAGTTTGTTTTCATAACTCTAATACATTTTTCTCAAATCATTGTGACTTCATCTAGAAATATCAGATGTTTTTTTCTAACAAATCCTGAGGGTAAGAGAAAAACATTAGGAGTTATCTACAAAGGACCAAGTGTAATGGGTTGTACCAGGATCCCAGTGCAGTGCTGACAGAACTGGGAAACACGTGAGTTTCTTGTTCCTGGCTTCAGGAATAGTTTGGTTAGACAACCATCAAACAATCTCACTGATTATCAGGTTCAGAGGGGGAAAGGTGAAAGATGTAGCCAGGGTCACTAAGCAGAGGCCTTTATCAGGGGATAGGAGAGCAGGGGAGGTCAAAGGCAGGCTGGGTTGATAACGGGAAGTCTGACGTAGGGTGCTTTTCATTCCATAAATTGGTCTCCTCGTCTCCTCCACTTGCTTCCTCTCCTCGCGTCTTAGCTCCACCCAGCGAGGACATGAAAGAGGGATGCGAGGAAGGGACGTGAGGACGGAGGAAACGAAACTCCGAAATGAAAAATCCTCGCTCCACAGCGTCAGTCCAAAGCGACGTCAATTACTGATGACGTTTGCACAGCTGTAAAAGCTGTATAACGTGATATTATGGTCAGATCTGCAGTCAGACTGTTCTACTCCCGATTGCTATTGATGAGGTTTCAATTATATGCTGTTAGAGGCGTAACAGAGGACGGCTGTGTGGTAGATTAAACCAACAGCCTTATAGCCTTGCCTTAAAAAACCGTAATATACCAAGAATTTTCATTAATTTCTTGGTGACAGATACAATTGTTAAAAGGACACAGTTGAAACAAGAATCAAGATTACGTTTGTGAAGACCTGCTCCCACCATGATTCAAACGTGTGCCACACACGACACGCCCCTTAAATAATAAAAGACTTCCGCGTAGGCTACACCGGTGTATCCTCACTCTGATCTCCTTCAGAAGCCTCCTCTCTCCTCGCTCCTCGTCTCCTTCAGGTGCATTTAAGCAATTGGAAGATCCTTCATCATGGCGGTGGGGAAACGACTTCCGGGTCGACGAAGGAGAGAGGAGACGAGGAGGCACTCCTCTGCGGCGAGTGGACGGCCTGGAGCGACCATATCCAGAAAGTCCAAACAATTTAGAGAAGAAACTGCTGAGCGTCTTCAGTGGATTGTCTCGGCTGCTAACGCAGCTGATGGCGCAGTGACCGTGGCCGTTTCTCAATACCAAGTACGCCAAGTTCGGACTTACGAACTTGGCAGTTCAGACTTAGCAAGTTCGACTTGGGAGTACAGTCTCTCCAGGACGGGAGGACGCAGGACCGTCATTCTGCAATTGGGACAGCAGCGTACTTGATGACGTTAGCAGGACGACACATCTCCGAAAACTTTGGAGCAAATTTTAAACTACGCGCTATCGTGATGAATCGACCACAGATTTTAAGTTTTAACATCCACTTTCTCACATAAAATAATCTTAAAACCACATTCCGTACTACTAAAACAGCAGTATTTCCAAACTTGTAACTTATAGTTGTGAGTCCTCTCCTCCGGCATCGTTGCGATGAAATGCATTCTGGGATACGTGGTTGCCCCAAATCCGCACAAGTCACCATCCGATGCATACTCGATAAAGTGGGAGGGGCAAGAACACATCTGGTCGAGGCAGATGGCCGCCCACCCAGAGTCTGGTTCTGCTCGAGGTTTCTGCCTGTTAAAAGGAAGTTTTTCCTCGCCACTGTCGCCAAGTGCTTGCTCATGGGGGAATTGTTGGTTTCTTTGTAGATAAAAGAGCTTGGTCTGTACCAGCTCTATATGGAAAGTGTCCTGAGACAACTTCTGTTGTGATTTGGCGCTATACAAATAAAATTGAATTGAATTGAATTGAATCCGGGTATTTGAGTGTACTTGTCGAGATGCGGACTTGAGAATTGGAACAGTACTTGGACTCAGAGTGATGACGTTTCTCAAGTACACAAGAACACAAGTACAGAGAAGAACGCATATTGAGAAACGACCCGTGATAAAAGCCAGACTGCTCGCGCTGGAGGAGCAGCCCCGACCGAACTGCAGCTGTGGAGACGAAGAGACGGGTGCGTAAGTTACGTAAGTAACGTTAGCATTTAGTACCACATTGTGCAGTTTTTAGGGCGCCAAACCTTTATTATTCTTATTGCACTACGTTCCGAACGTTTGGTAATCGTTCACGATACATTTAACATTACAATGTATTTTGTATTT
The DNA here is from genome assembly GCF_039877785.1 of Chaetodon trifascialis. Classification (NCBI taxonomy): domain Eukaryota; kingdom Metazoa; phylum Chordata; class Actinopteri; order Chaetodontiformes; family Chaetodontidae; genus Chaetodon; species Chaetodon trifascialis. The sequence goes on from NC_092072.1 coordinate 22,855,501, forward strand.
TAAAGGAAAAGGTGCAACGTCTGCACAATAGTGACGGAAACGACAGGCGATATGAACCTGAGTAGGGGTAAGTTAATAAAATACACAGGAAATATTCTGCAGAATATAAGTAAACGTAAACGTTGCATGACCTGTGCTTTTTGTGTTTTACAGACGAAATTCGCCCCACAACGAAACGGTGACGTCATATTTGATGGCGACTTTAACTGGGAGTCCAGACATGGATGGTGTGGACAGCAGTCTTTTAAACCCTTTCTGTTGTTTCTTGTTGTTGTTTTTACTGAAGCCTGTCTTAATTATTTCAAACCAATATATATTTTCTTCCAGCGGCTTGTAAGACATATTATGAGATGGTGTGGAGGAGCTTCAGGTATGCCCAGGCAGCTCTTTCAGTTCAGGCAGCAGCTGTGAAGATTTCAGCTCGAAGGAAGCGGGTAAGAGTCCCATGAATGCCGCTTTATTTTCACAACAATGTAAAAATGGGCTGAATTTTATTTATTAGCTGCATTGTTTTTGACAAACATGCTCACATATGTTATCATGCGTTATTGTTTCTTAGCAGTACTAATATTATATTAATACCTGTATTTACAGCTGCTGGAATCAAGAAGGAGTGTCCTAGCGCTCCAAACTCTGTCAAACACTGCAAGATCAGTTGAAGAGCGACCCAAAGTATGTGGCGACACACCGCAAGAGGCTTCGCATCGAGTCCCCTTCAAAGCGACAGGCACCACCTCAGTATGACCCAGAGGCAGCAAAGAAGCATTTCCAAAGGCCTTAGACTCTTTTTCATGCACCATGGCCCAACCCAGAGACTTTTATCAGTGAACCCCTCTGCACATTTCCTTGCTTTTTTTCCCCAGTAGTCACTGAATTTCCTTGGTTGATCCTTGTTAATGTGTGTGTCACGATTTCATTAAAGACTTTTTTTCAAAATGTTTCTGTCAGCTGTGTCCTTTGTATTCTACTGTGTGGTAGTGTAGAAGGTGGATCGCCAAATAGATCAATGAATCATCAATCAAATAAAATATATATATATCATTTATATTTTATATATACATAAATATAACAATATAATAACTATTTTTATATATTAACTTATTATATAATATATGAATTTAATATGTATTTATTATTATTATTATTATTATTTGTGGAGCACAGATGACCAATAGCAGCAGAGTTGTCATCCAATCACATGATCACTCACTCATGTGATTGGAGTTGCTATCCAATCACATGATGGTTTCCTTTTAAAATGTCTGTGGAATAATCCAATGGTTGTTTGTGAAGTCAGCAGGCCAGCCTGAGTAGATCAACGTCGGTAGCATTCATGTGCTAATTAGAGCTATTCGCACCTTCGCGAAGGCGCGATTAACCACGCCCCCCCGCCGACAGATGGTTTGTTTCCGACGATTTTCGGAGCCGGCGAAGTTCCCCGTAAACTTGCCGTAAATCGCCGAAAATCAACGAAATTCGCAGGGATTTACGGGTCGAGAATTTGGTTTTCATGCAGTGTTAAGTATTTTCAGTTGCACGTTGTGAGGTTTTGGAACCTAAAACGCTGTTTAACCCTGTTTACACGGCAACACGTAACCAGCGTTTTCAGAAATCACTTTGGCCAGAGTTTTTAAAAATGATGGTTTTCCGTAAAAAAAACTCAGTTTGCGTGTAAACGAGAGGCCAAACTGCATGAAAACATATGCGTTTTCCCTAAGTGTAAACGTAGGCCAAGGACAAATGTATCTGCTCATAACTAAAGCATAACTAAAGCTCTTTTTAGGCAATTCAGAAAAGGTTTATGGAAAGCTTGTTGTGTTGGTCAAAATCAAAGGTCATGTAACACAATGACTTTTTCAATATGTATCTTTAATTGCCTTATCTCTAGCGTTCATTTAATGGGCTCTATGCTGGTGACTTAAGAAGATGCAAACAGAGTGTCACTCTGAAAGCTGTTATCTTGGCAGGATTTATGCTATGGAAGGGGAGTGAATATGTTCAAACATTCAGTATTCTTACGGCAACAGGCTGCTGAAACTCTTTAAGAATAACAATAAATGCCATTTCTTGACATGAAAATGTTTAATGGAGAAAATAAGGCATCAGGGTTTCTGAGGCCAAACTTACAAAAACAAAACCTTCATCAGCTACAAAATTAAAACTTAGCTGATTTACAGACACAAACAGAGAGACAGTTTTAAGCTCTCTAACTAACCATAAAACAGAAGAAAAACAGCTTCACTCACGGTCGTATGTAGGTCAAGTGTGGGTGTTCCAGGCACTCCGAGGGGAGCGACCTGAAACACAGGTATCCTGAACCACCTACTAGATACTACCAACAAACAATGAACAGTATGTACCACACACATACTGTATTACATACTGCATATTGTTTTTTTTTTTTGGAAAGCAGAAGTAAACAATAACATGCCTAATGCAACCCACCACTACAGTGCAGCATCCCCTTTTGTTCTAAAAAATGGGAAATTATAAATGTAGATTTTCAAAATTTTTTGAAGATGATCACTTACCTGAGAGATGTGCAACGCCTATCTGAAATTTGGTAGGAACCAGATTTACCCATGCTTTGTCTCATTTCTTTGCTGTAAATGTAACGTGAGTCCTTCCAGCATTTCTGTTGTTTTGATACTGTAACATTATCCTTGTTATCCTTGCTTCAACCTGAAGCCTTTTCATTGATCGTATTTTTGTTCTTGTTAATGCCCATGCTGGTCTGGTCAAATTGTGAACATATCCCCCATGGCAATGGCGGTATAATTTCAACATAATCCATGAAAAACTCAATGACAGAATAACAGAGGGAGGAAAATCCTTCAGTTGTGTGCCTGGCTTTCCTCTGCCATTGTTACTGCACTCTGCTGTGCTGGCAACAGTGGTCTGTGTGATTGTGGGGTAAAAGGGGTCTGTAAGTGTGACTAGGCCGTTGGCTAGCTAGCTATCCCCACAGACACTTATGGAGCTTCTCAGTGCCAAAAAAAAGAGCGCTTTTTCAATTTCTCTTAAATTTTCAGGAAACTGCCAATATTCAAAATCTGCGCGGTTGATTACTCGTCTCAAAATTGTCTGTGAATTTAGTGAGAAGGCATACGTAAACCATAAAAAACTTCCCGTTATTGCTTGGCTGGTTGTTGTAATTTTCACCAAATCAGGACAAAATCTGGGAATTTTTTGGCCTGCTGCAGCCTTTGCTTTGTTTGCAGCAGCAAATGCTACATTTTGGTCAAATCAGTGGGCACTGCTAGTAGGAGGAGGAGGTTTCAAATACGGCTACCGTGAGAGACACTCTTCCTAATGATGACGCAGGCAAGTCAATAGTCATAACAACTGAGATGGAATTCCTGCCTACTGGAACATGAGCATGGAGCATGAAGTAACAAACAAATGAAATTTTCTGATTTAAGCATGCTGCATGTAAGACTGGGGTTCAAACTCCCAAAAGAACACATTACTCCAGTTTTCAGTCCAGTGATATGCTGTATATTGATTTTAAAACACAGTTCCTCTTGTAAAATTCTGTCAGTGGTCTGGGGCCCAAAACATCTCAGTTATGTTAAGACAGTATAACCTCATACCTCTAAGCACATCTTGAAATCTTGTCTCATCAGTGCTTTTTTTTTTTTTTTTTATCACTGTTTCCACTTTCTTCTATCCACAATCATTTAATGTAATTTTAAACTCATTGTCTTTATACCCCACCTACCACCTTGTGTTGCCTAATGTGAATCTGTTATGTGCTCTGCACTTACCACGACACAAGACTGATAGCCATCTGAGCCTTTGACTTACACTCAGTGCCATTCCATACAAGTACCTAGAACAAGAGGGTGAAATACAGTATATCTATGAAAAATGTATTGTATCTTATTTGTTTTGTCAAGTATAAATGTTTCCTGGCAGGAGATTTTAGTTCCCTAGTTCTTGGCAGGCAGGACAGAAACTTGCAGGATAGTTGTATATTTGACATTTTATCCCGACAGAGAGATTTAGACTGACCACACAGCATCAATACTGTCTACATTTGACTTCTGTTAATCAGATTATACTTTGCTGCCAGTGCCAGCGATTTGCTCATTGAACAGCCAAAACCTCAGATAAATGTAATGAAGTAAAAAGTACAGTAGTTCTCTGTGAAATGTACACAGCAAATTCTGGCCTTTAAATAAACTCACAGTGAGTTCAAATCAACTCAATTTGAGTGTACATGTGAGACCATCAAATTCACTCTAGGACAGAGTTAACGTAACTCCTTTCTAGGAGTTGATCTTTTAACCCTTTTCAAGAGTTAAAACTGAACTCTTATAGAGTTAAAACTATATCCCATATAGAGTAAAATAGAAATCTCACCCTGAGTTAATTCTAATGTGAACTCTTTTAAGTGTTTTCTTTAACACTTATGGAGTTAATACTACAAAACACTAAAAAGGTTTTAGGAGAAAATGGCTGCAAAAACACAAAAACTTAATGTTTAGTACAAATATTTATTTCACATGTGTCCATCAATCCATGCTGCATACTTACTGGCATAACAAGTCACATTTTGAATAAAGTGCAAACAAGTGTAAACATACATTACAGCAAACATTCAAATTGAAAACACTGCTGCACACTTCTGTTTGTTTGGCTTTATGGTGCCATGCCATCACTGCATGGTGAAGTGCCAGTTTGGTGACATTAAGTCAGAAAAAGAAATATGGATGCGATTAAAATGCAATGCAGTAACAGGGAACAAGAAAACCACACACAAGGGGAGTGATGCCACAAAGACAAAAGAAACAGTCACTATGTTTACATGCAGTCAATTTTCGGGTTATGGTCAATATTCCGGTTTCTGAAACATTCGGAATAACCTGTTTACATACGTGAGCAAACAGGGGTAATCAATTGGGATATTCCGATCAAAACAGCGACACATGTTGGATGTGTCAACGCACGGAGAACGTCATGACGCAATACGCGTCATTTCAGCTTCTTCTTCCTGTATCCAAAAACAACAACAACAGCCCGGCGCCGGTGGCAGTCGCCTTCATTTGCCCTTGGTGCTGGTACTGACCCACCACCAGTGCTTGACACTATTCTGTCTCACTTCCTTCATTAATGGAAGGCGAGAACATGAAGAAATAGGAAATGGAGCCGGAGCTGAGCCATCCATATCCATGCTAACTGCACTCAAAAGACCAAGATTCCTTGCGAATAGAACATGCGCAGAACACAAATTAATGTTCCGTTCGATGGGGATATTCTGATAGGCGTACACATGACCAGAAATTCGGGTTAGAAAAGGAGTAACCCAGGGGTCATAATCAGGTTTTTAAAAAGGGTTTCAGAAGGGTTATTGGTGTTTACATAGCCATGCGCAACTGGGTTATTGCTGATATTCCGGTTATGAAAGGGTTACTTGACTGCATGTAAACGTAGTGACAGAGACTTAAATAGAGGGGAATTAAACAGACACAGGTGGACACAATCACAATCACACAGGTGGGAAACATACAGGAAGTAAATTAAACACACAAAGGAAGGCTACCAAAATTAAACAGGAACAAGACTACCAAAATACAACAGGATCCTAACACATATGTTAATATGTTGACAGAATAAGAAACACCGCTAGCTAATGTTAACTGACTTATAATACACACAGAAGGAGAGGTACTGGAGAGTATAACGTTAATTTTAATCGTGTGCGTCTAGTGAGATACAGGAAGCCATCGAGTTAAATTCAGCGAGGCCGCCAGTTTGGGGCCAGTCTTAACTTCAGCAGTTTGTCCGAGCATTACACTGACAGAAAGTCCATCACAGCCTAACAAAGTTTGAGAAGTAAAATAGCACTTTTACCTGTCACTCGACAAAGTCCAAGGCTAAACTGGTGGGCGCGGCAACAAAACTGTAGATCACTCAACACCTGAGAAGTGTTGAATTCAGCCCCTCAACACCCAGAGAATGAACACTGAAATGTTACACCAGCAAAGAGTATCCCCAACACAAACTGTAGTTAAACTTAGAAAATAAACTCCAAAAAACTTTTTTGCCTAACTCCAGATTATTCCACTCCAGAAATTTGCTGTGTAGTGGAGTAGAAGTAGAAGTCTACAGAGTAGTAGAGTAACCAGTAGTAAAGTAAACCAGAAACAAGAAGAAGAAGAAGAAGAAGAAGAAGAAGAAGAAGAAGAAGAAGAAGAAGAAGAAGAAGTAGTTGCCTTGGCCATTTATGACAGAAAAATGGAGAGAGGTCTTTTGGATTTTTTCAGTGGAAACAGCTCGCTCTTGTTCTTCTGAAGCAGAAACAGCTGATCAATCATGTGAGCTGTATGTTCGCTATGCCAGTTGTTTTCATCTCTCATTCAGCACATTAACTCTTTTTTGGAAAAAAAAAAAAAAAAAAAAAATCCAGCTCAAGCAGCCTGGGTTGCTAAAGAGCAGCACCAGAAGGTTTGCAAAAGTGAGGATGTTTTTTTCATCACTGAGGCTTGAGGGGTAAATTTAATCAATGCCAACAATTAAATTTTCAATTCAATTCAATTCAATTCAATTCAATTTATTTGTATAGCACCAAATCACAACAAAAGTTGTCTCAGGACACTTTCCATATAGAGCTGGTAAAGACCAAGCTCTTTTATCTACAGAGAACCAACAATTCCCCCATGAGCAAGCACTTGGCGACAGTGGCGAGGAAAAACTTCCTTTTAACAGGCAGAAACCTCGAGTAGAACCAGACTCTGGGTGGGCGGCCATCTGCCTCGACCGGTTGGGTGAGAGAGGAAGAGCAAGAGAGGGACAGACAGACAGACAGACAGACAGACAGACAGACAGACAGACAGACAGACAGACATGCAGTCACAGTAACAGTGACAGTGGATGTAATAACAGCAGTAGCAGTTGCAGTGGATGTCAGGCAGGGCCAAGGCAGGAGATGCAGCTGAAATCCACAATCCAGATTCAGCCACTGTCCATGGGAACCTGCAAGACGACAAAGCACAGAGACTCCAGGGAAGGAGCTAAGTTAGTAACACGCCGTGGTAGGACATGAAAGCGTGCAGATGGAGAGGGACAGAAGGACAGAGTCCTATAGCAGCATAACTAGGGGCTGGTCCGTAGGTGAAAAAAGGCAGTCCTTGAAATTTGTTTTACATGGGAGTGAAAGGACATGTCTTGGTCAATGATGACTCCCAGATTCTTTACAGTGGTGCTGGAGGCCAGCGCAATGCCATCCATAGCCGCTATGTCATCAGAAAGTGACTTTCTAAGATGTTTAGGGCCTACTACTATAACTTCAGTTTTGTCTGAGTTTAGCATCAGAAAATTGCAGGTCATCCAGGTCTTTATGTCATGAAGACATGCTTGTAGTCTAAAGACAGATTGATCATGTCTAATACTGAAGAGTCAATTAGAGGTAATACTTCTTTAAACAGCTTAGTCGGGATAGGATCTAAAATACAGGTTGATGATTTTGATGATGAAATTATTGAAATTAGTTGGTGAAGGTCAACAGAAAAGAAAGTTGCTATACTATGAAAACTCCCATATATTATATCCTTACTAATAGTTTTATACTCTATACACTATATAGCTAGTTCAGCGTGTGACACGGAGGAGACGTTAAAGTGCCTCTGTCCTCCCATGGGACTGGAACGCCTTAGGAAGGAACACACAGGCTCTGTTTAACGCTGTAAATTTACTCCTGAGTACCAAGCAGTGTTTAACATTGCATTACATGTTTGCCAAGCAGTAATGACATCTTTACCTCATCTAATAGATGGTAATTATATACAGCTCTGCTGAGGTGAAGCTAACAGTAGTAAGGCATGTGAGGAGATGGTTCTTTAAATGTGATTAATGATGAAATACTGGTTAAAAAGGCTTTCAAAGTGGATATGGTCTAACCTTTTACATGATGGTAAAATAACTCATATAGGTATTATATGTACAGCAATATACACGAAGGGATAACCATAACTGGCTATTCAGTACAATCTGCACCATCCTAAGCAATAGGATTCCATTAGAGATGTAAATGAATGACCAGCAAAGGACCATGGGAATCAAAGGACATGAATAATTGATCCAGCAGTATCTCTTCTTCCAGTACTATGGGTCCACTGGGATGCACGCTGCTTCCCACAAATCCCATGTGGAATGATGTCAGAGCAGCAAAGAAGAAAAAGGCATTACTGTATGCTGGTGTGTGAGTAATTCTGCTCCTGCTAATGCAGCTGTTAATGTGACTGATCAAAATGCACTCAGGCTGTTCAAACATTGTGTAAATCAAACTAATGTGACTGATGAAATTACAGAATTTTAAATTTCCATTGATCTGGCACTGTTTGAACACAAAGTACTTAGCATAATTTGTTTTGTTTGTACTTTATGTAACATTAAATTGGATGTAATCAATTTTCATGGTGAGAACATTAACCAGCAAGACTTGATTTCCCATTAGAAATCTCATTTATTAGAAAATTCACTCAATTTAAAGAGGCCCTGTGGAGTTTTCCTGGAAACAAGCAAAAGTTAGATTTATATTCAGTGTTACTCATCAAATCGCAACATATGTTGTTGTTTGATGAATAAATGTGTCAAGTGTATTTCCATCCATTTTGCAAAGCTGATGTTTTAAGTATTTTCAATTCTGCATTGTTTATCCATGTTTTCTATTTTGCAGATACAGGTCTCTTCTTGTCCTCTTCCATCCCTATGTTTGATCCATGTACCACCTCATTTTGCATTAAGCAAAACAAATACTTGATAAGTATCTGAAATAAGGCAGTTATTTTTCAGTGACAGTAATATGTACATTTTTCTAACAAGTTTGGTTAGCACACCCATAGCCGAAGAACACCTGTGTGTTACTGGCCAAGATGCCCCCTTTAAGGAAGGTGGCCTTGTGGGTAACCTGTGTAACTTGTGTATTTGGCATAATTAAGTTACAATAAACAGCCATTCAGTGTATGTATAAGCTAAGGCTGTAGCATAATAGTTACTGAAAGGACATGTATTGTGTTCTCTGCCACAGAAGAGAACTAAAAAGTCCCTGTTCATGCAGCATTACTGTCATCTTCCTGCATTCTTCACAGCACAGTTGGTGCGGACTGTGAAAGTCAGTTAAAGTACCCAAAACCAGAGGTCTCCCAGATATGGTTCGGAGCTGCTGAAAAAAATAACATGCATTAATGTTGCATCAAATTAGTCGTGGAAAAGGGCTTTACAAGTAGAGTAACAAACCCACTGCGCAGCAAAAACAACCTTGTATATATTGAGGAAGTGGATCAGATAAATAATTATTCACACTATGTTTTCTTTTGCTGTAGTGACAAATATTTTGCAGTGGGAGCACATGAGTACACTGATAATTTGGGGATTTTAATTTGGGTCTTTCATGTGATGCAACATAAAAGGGCATGAGGTAAATAAAATCAAAAGAAATGTAATAGTGATGAAAAATAATGTAAAATAAGACTGAGGTTAAATCCCAGGTTCAGGCCGGTATCAGGAAAGTCATAGCTCCTTAAAGGCTAAAGTGAAGAAATGAGGTTTTTTCTTTATTTTAGAAATATTGCAGTGAGCTGCCTCCCTGCCATCTTTAAGTTGTGTTTTCCAGAGGCTTGGTGTGAAACTGACAAAGGCTGCATCCCTGATTTTCTTTTGGCTGTTGCTGAGAACCTCCAACAAATTAGCAGCAGATGATCGCAGTGTTCTTGAAGGCAAATAATGAACAAGGGATTTAGCCAGGTAGTTTATTCCTAGCCCATTAAGGGCTTTACTGTATATACAAGGAGGAGGACCTTGAAATCAATTGTAAATGTTACAGGAAGCCAATGTAGAGCAGCTAAAACTGGACTAATGTGCTCTTTCCTCTCAGTTCTCTGTTCTGCGTGGCAGATGTCCGGCGCAGTCAGGTCCACTTTGCTGATGGGGCGTGGCGGCGCAGACTTTGGTATTTTCTCCCCCTTCTCATCTCAGTCCCACCCAGCGGCGCTACTCGGAAAGAGGGAGGGGAGAAGGCGTGGAGTGGGTTTGACATAGCCGAGTCCAATCTTCACCAATCCCACCAGCTCCTCGTCTCACCTTTAAGAACGCCGCTGGCGAGGCGCATGGCAAGTTTCGAGTATGACTGAGCCTGTGCAGGAAACTGTCTGATGCCCAACTTCTCCCAGGAGGAGACTGACATTCTGATCCAGGAGGTCCAAGCTCACAGTGGCTACGGCCTCGCAAAATTTATTTCAATACTGTCTGTCTGTTTAGTGTGGAAAGTTATTGATCATCAGATGTTTTTTGAACTGATGTAACCGCAAATACTCACTTAATGACAAAGCTGGTGGCGAGGTGCTCCCTCCTCCCCTGTGCACTCTGCTGCTGTCCCAGTTGACACGGCACATGCAGTTCGGCCTCTCTCCGTCTTAAGTCCCTTGATGTGTCCTCCGTGAGTTCATAGTGACATCCACGTCGTACAGCCATGTTGTGTAAAACGCAACATGCCACGAAGAATGCAGCGACACTCTGAGGGCGGTATGTTAATGAACCACCTGTCCAGTCCAGACATCTAAAATGCATTTTGAGAACCCCAAAATGTGCGTTCGATGATTGACCGAGAACTGCTGAAAAGACAGTTACAATCACGCTGCCGTCTTGTTGAAGGTGTGATATATGGCGTCATCAACCACGTTTTCACTGTATAGCCGTTATCAGCTAGCAGCCACCCATCCAGAGGGGTGTCCCCCTGAAAGACTGTAGGGATGCTAGAATTCACCAGGATGAACGAGTCATGAGCCGACCCGGGGAAAGTGGCATATACGTTTGTCACCAGGCAATTTGAGTCACAAATCACCAGACATCCCTGTTTCACCTGTGTACATTCGGTCAGGTTGAGTGACCATTACATGTGCCGAACGCGCTTGTGATGTGGTCAGATGAGATACTGATCAAAATATATAAATTTAGGTCTGACTGTATGTGCTGACTCAGATAGTTGCATTGAATTGTGACTGTTGCTAATTATTAATCGCAGTGAAATGCCAGACACTGTGGAAACCTGCCTGTGAGGTATTGGTGACATGGGCACCAATTGGTTTATGAAAATCCACTTGCCCAGCGGTGCGCTGTTGGCGCACAGAGTTGACCAGGTCTGGGGTGGCGAGCTTTCAGCGCATTTTTACACCGCCGGCATGGACCGAAATGGACCGTGGACCGGAAATCCAAATCTGCCAGCTGATAATGCCGACACCTCCCCCTACTGCGCCGCAACACCCATCCTGGCGCACCACTGTGTGCCTCAGTTTACCAAAATACCAAGTGCGCTGTGCGGCTGCCTGCGCTGCACGAAAATACCACTGCGCGGCACCCTGCGCCCCGCCAGCAGCCGGGACACAAATAGAGCCCATGGTCTACTGCATATCATTGCCCTCTGGCAACAAACCACATTTTTAGATCCCACACTGGCCCTTTAAAAGATTTTTTTTTCTCTTCTTTTTTTCCCCAAATAATACTACTAGGCACATCTCTGTCCAATGAAATGATGATTTGAATTTGGTGTGGCCTTTTTGTTTGGGGGTGGAGCAGTACTTTCAGGATATCAAGCCACATGGGACACATTGCCACCAATTGGTAAGATAAATGTCACTTTTTAACACGTTTAAATTGAAATAACTTCATACCAAAAAATATGTGCATGTGCAAGGAAGCATGTTCGATTGTTTAAATACTTATTTTGTTTTAATTATATACTAAAACTGTGGTTTTTCATTTGTTGCCTCAGGGCAACATTGTGCAGTTAGCCCAGTTTTGTTCAGGCAATACAATGCATTAGCATGTGTGTGTATGGAGATGTGTTTGTATGCATAAATGATCATAGTCAATGTTTTTCCTTTAAAATCTACTGATACTGATACAGGACATGGATATAAAGACATTTTATGGAAGGAAGCAGCAGGAATGTGAGGTTACAGCCATTCCCACAGACAGTGAGGACAGTGAACTGGATGAAGGACACTTGGTAGCTCAGGGGTCAGTTAGGGGTCAGTTGGTAAAGTAACAGTGTGTGTGTGTGTGTGTGTGTGTGTGTGTCTAAGTGTTCCTGTTGTATTCATTTATCTCTAATATGTGCTTCATTTTTCTTCTGTTCAGGAGAAAATCAGCCTCAAGACAGCGAGTCTGAGACAGAGGAAGTGCAAGGAGATGAAAATGAAGAGGTGGCTGACCTCCCAAGATGGAGAAAACTCCACAAAGCCAACACTGATGCCTACCCAGAATGGCAGGGGCAGCTGCCACCAGCTGATGACATCATGTCCCCACTCCAACACTTTAGAGAGTTCTTCTCCAAGTAGATTCTTGAAGTTATTGTAGAGGAATCCAATTTGTATGCAATTCAGTGTGACCCCAACAAGCCCCTCAACCTTACCACCAATGAATTAGAGCAGGACAAAGGACGATGCAGGGTGCCGCAGTGCAACAGTACACCAAAAGCCATGTGCCGCAAATGCAATGTCCAACTCTGCTTCACCCCAACCACAACTGCTTCCTGAAGTTTCACACTGAATAAACATCCCTGAATGAGGTGTGTGAGATACTTGAGGGCTTAGGGGTCAGTCAGAGGTCAGTCAGTAAAGTCAATGCGTGTGTGCGTGCACGCGTGTGCATGTGTATGAATGCAAGTGTAACTGTTTGCAATGTGTTTGTAATAAATTGCTTGTTTATTTGAATGCTTTATTTGTTGAGTCGTTTGATTAAAATAAAAACTTGAAAAACATGGATAACATTGTGTATTTTCCTTGTTCCACCAATATAACTTATTTCAGAAAACCTTGTTGTTTTATTACCCTTGTTGCATATTGTTGCCTTGAAGCAACAAACCAATATCTGTTTGGGGGGTGGGGGTGGGGGGTCAAAGTTTCTGATTGATGTATGATCAGGGATCCCAAAGCTCCCCCAAAATAGGGTGTAATATTTTTTCCCCAAAAAATTAAAAAAATCATGCAGGAGAGGATTAAGTACATGCAGTCAGGAAAGACAAGACAACAAGAGGACAGCAGCACTGTTGGCTCATTGTTTTGTTGTGTCCTGGTGAGACTTTCTGTGTTGACATCCTCTCTTTGTGTTTGTGTGGGTTTCCTTTCAATATTCTGGTTTACTTCAACAGTCCAAAGACAAGGGAAGTGGAAAATTTATGTTTCACATATACTATATGTGTTCAAGCAGATGAACTAATAGGGTGCCTTTCACCCATGCATACTAGGAGCGTGTGCCTCAGATTACTTGCTGGTACTTGGTTGGTGGTTGGTATTAATTCCCCCTATTTACATAATCAATGAAAATACATTGATAAAATTCATGCATATAGTATGAACTCATGAGCACACACACATCTGCACACAGTCTTAGTATCTGAGCTGTGGCAGTGGAGGGCATCATGTTCCTGCTCCTAAAGGTCACACATTTGTCCCACTCATTGTGCAGACTCTTAAACAACACTTGGAGAGCTGCTGATTTACTCAGACACTCCCTCTGACACAATCACTGCCTACTTGTGTGGTCAATGGAATTGACAAGGACTATAATCTTAGGATTTGAACTAATCAGAAGCTAATCACAGTACCTGATTTTAACTGCAGACTGGAGCTCATCAGAGGCATTCAGAAATAGTCACTCAATCAGGAATGAGGAGATCAAACAGAACATGTAGTTCTATGGATACATATTCTGTATGTACTTTCACATATCACAGTTTCAGTCAGCACTAAGTGTAATTGTAATAATCTATGTTTTGTCATTTTTCAAGTGGAAATATCTTCTTCCAGCTTCTCCAATGTGAGAATTTTCTGCTTCTCATTTTTATATTATTGCAAACTGAATATTTTGGGGGTGTTTGTCAGGCAAAAAAATAATAATCATCTATAGCTCTGTAAATTTGTGATAGATATGGGAAATATTATGTTTTAGAAGTAACCACACATAATTAAGTCTTGGTGTGTATTGGCGGCACCAGTGGTTTTTTTCTTGTTGGGGGCAATTCTCCACCTTGAACCGACACCTTATCGTGGTGGAGGAGTTTGAGCACCTGAATGATCCTAGAGGCTATGTTGTCCGGGGCTTAATGCCCCTGGTAGGGTCTCCCAAGGCAAACAGGTTCTAGGTGACGGGTCAGACTAAGAGCGGTTCCAAAGCCCCTTATGGAAAAAAAAAGAAAACGAGGAAGCATACGTCACCCGGATTGGTGTCACTGGGGCCCCACGCTGGAGGCAGGCCTGGGGTTGGGGCTCGCAGGCGAGTGCCTGGTGGCCGGGTCCAGGGGAGTTGGAGTTCTCCCCGCTGATTGAGAGGGTCGCTTCCCTGTGCCTTCAGGTCAGGGATAGGTCTCTCCCTGTTGTTTCAGCCTATGGGCCGAACACCAGTGCAGAGTACCCGGCCTTCTTGGAGTCCCTGGGAGGGGTACTGGAAAGTGCTCCAACCGGGGACTCCATTGCTCTGCTGGGGGACTTCAATGCTCACATGGGTAGCGACAGTGATACCTGGAGGAGTGTGATTTGGAGGCTTCCCCGATCTGAACCCGAGTGGTCTTCTGTTATTGGATTTCTGTGCTAGTCACAGTTTGTCCATAACGAACACCATGTTCAAGCATAAGGGTGTCCATCAGTGCACGTGGCACCAGGACACCCTAGGCCGGAGGTCAATGATCGACTTTGTAGTCGATCATCTGACCTTCGGCGGTATGTCTTGGAAACTCGGGTAAAGAGAGGGGCTGAGCTGTCAACTGTTCACCACCTGGTGGCGAGTTGGATTCGGTGGCAGGGGAGGAAGCGGGACAGACTTGGCAGACCCAAACGTACCATGAGGGTCTATTAGGAACGTCTGGCGAAACCCGCTGTCAGTGAGGTTTTCAACTCCCACCTCTGGGAGAGCTTCGACCAGATTCCGAGGGAGGTTGGAGACATTGAGTCCGAATGGACCATGTTCTCCACTTCCATTGTTGATGCAGCCGTCCGTAGCTGTGACCGTAAAGTCGGCGGTGCTTGTCGTGGCGGCAGCCCCCGAACCCGGTAGTGGACACCGAAAGAAAGGGATGCCGTCAAGCTGAAGAAGGAGTCCTGTCGGGCCTGGTTGGCTCATGGGACTCCTGAGGCAGCTGACGGGTACCGGCCCAGATAGCAAAAATTATTTGGCCCAGATCTGGCCCAGACCCTACATAAGTTCTGGGCCGGATCCGCATAACGGACTCGGACCGATGTTCTTTAGCACAACGGGCCAATACCGGTTCGGATCCGTTTTTTCATCTGGGCCGCAGCTGGGCCGGCTCCTAACCGGACTTGGGCCAGTGTCTTTTGGCACAACTGGGCCAGTACTGGTGCAGATCCATTTTTTCATCTGGGCCGCAGCTGGGCCAGCTCCAAAACAGACTCGGACCAGTTTCTTCTGGTGATACTGGTGCGGATCTGTTTTTTTTCATTTGGGCCGCAGCTGGGCCGGCTCCTAACCGGACTTGGGCCACTGTCTTTTGGCATACCAGGCCAGTACTGGTGCAGATCGTTTTTTCATCTGGGCCGCAGCTGGGCCGGCACCTAACCGGACTTGGGCCACTGTCTTTTGGCATACCAGGCCAGTACTGGTGCAGATCGTTTTTTCATCTGGGCCGCAACTGGGCCAGCTCCCAAACAAACTTGGGCTGGTGTCTTCTGGCAATACCGCTGTGGATCCGTTTTTTCATCTTGGCTGCAGCTGGGCCAGCTTTCAAATGTACTTGGGCTGGTGTCCATATCCCCAGCTTATTTTGTGGGTATTTCTACTTTACTATAATTAACCTTTTTAGTGAAAGTGAAAATACCATAACTCTGTGGCGAACAGGTTACTGTCATGTTACATTAAAATAATATTGCACATTTTATCACTTATTCCTTCTGAGAGTGATGCAAGAATACGTAGAACGCCAAACATTTTTTTGAGAAAAAAATTCCTGTTGATTTCACAAAAAAACCCCTAAACATCTTATCACACATGCAGAGGTTATGGGTGTTCTTTTGAGGGCATGCAGGCACATTTCTATGAGGATGCATTTACTAAAAGGACCTTGAGGAGGCATATGAAACAGACTGATGAAATAGAAAAGGCAGATGCTTTGTAACAGCATGAGAACAATTATGAACATATGACATCATTCAAAGGAGCAAGTTGAATTCCCTGCCTTTGGCAACCTACACAAGATATTATGTATGTAATTCTGGATGGTACATGCTCCTTTGTAAATTAAGAAAGTGATGAATCATCTTGTTCAGGCAGGACTGATAGAGCTGGATTCTGAATTTTGCTATTCTGGGTTTCCCTTATGCGCGGGCCCTCTGAATGTTTGAGTAATCAGAGCCAAATACATGAAAGCTGCCAAAATGTTGACTGTTCACCTGTATCTGAGGTAAATTATCTACAGTATTCAGCCTGGAAGGAAAAGTGAGAGACTTTCTACTGGTTATCATGAAGTCATCCATGCTTTATCAGTCTGATTATGGCAGTAAATAAATAACTCAGAATTGTTTGTTTGGAATAACCATTTAATTTTTTTTTCCACAATAAAGTTCTTTTATCAGGCTAAAACTAGCCTTTCTGTTCTTCTTTTAACAACATTTAAAAAAAACAAACAAACTAACTAACTAAAAAATAGCAACAACAACATCCTGTATACAAAAGAACAAGAGAAAATTTGTCAGTAACGCCAAAGTAGAGAAAGTAACGCAAAAAATAAACAACAAAATCTATCCTTTTGTCCATTAAGTAATTTGTTTATTTAAAAGTAATTTTAATTTGTATGTAAGACATATTTTAAACCTTGTGATTTAATTTTTATATTTCCATATTCATCTTTTAAACCATGGGAGTCTCTTTATATCAAGCATGGACAAATTACTCCAGAAAAGCCTGTATGACTGAAGGTGTTTGTTCCACCCAAGCAGCAGCACACCAGACTTGACTCAAGGTAGCGCAGGGTGGCAAACCCTGTGCAGTGCTAGTTTCGAGCAGCGCAACATGTCGCACGGTCTGTTTTGTAGATTGGCAGACTGAGGTGCGCAAAAATGGGTGTGGTGTGGTGGCGCAGTAGGGGGAAGCGTCGACAGATTCAGCTTGGCTCAGTGAGTTTTGTTCCAAAAGGCTATGTTGGACTAACTAATTGCATCTAACATAGAGAGGCATGATCATCTTTCTTTTGAAATTGACTGTGTGAGTGAGCAGAGCAGAGGTTAGTGTGTGGCCGGCAACCTCGAGTCTGGGGAGGGCAGGGGAGGGTAAACAACAGGCTGCTGTGTTTCGAATTTGACTCTGTCAACAGTTTTTGCCATGTTCTTTCAGAATTGGTAAATGGACTTGCACTTATATAGCACTTTTCTAGTCACTCAAGACCACTCAAAGCGCTTTACACTGTTTGTCACATTCACATTCACCCTTTCACACACCCATTCATACGCTAACTAGCACACTCACACACTTACACGCCCGATGGGCACATCGAGAGGCAAGTGTTGGTTCAGTGTCTTGCTCAAGGACACTTCGGCATGCTGCTTGAAGGAGCTGGGGATCGAACCGCCTACCTTTCGGTTAGTGGACGACCTGCTTTGCCTTCTGAGCCACAGCCGCCCACACAGCTCCTTTAAAGCAAAAACACAAACAGCAAAAACACTTCCATCTAAAATTCACCTCAGTCAACGTTTCTCTGGCCCGCTGTTCCCGGTCTCTTCGGCCACCCCCATGGTCAGTGGCCAGGTTGAACCACCTAATTGCGTGGGCATTTATTTCTGTGTCTGCTGCGCTGGTCACAGCAGCATTCTTCCTCACAGCTCCTGTTGAAATAAAATGTGCCATATCTCATAAGCATCTCCAACATCCATCTATATACAGTGGGGAAAATAAGTATTGAACACATCCCCATGCATATACAGTGCTGTGAAAAAGTGTTTGCCCCCTTACAGATTTTCTTGTTTTTTGCACATTTGGCACTCTAAAATGTTCCAGATCATCAAACAAATTCTAATGTAAATCAAAGATAACCTTAGTAAACACAAAATGCAGTTTTTATATGATGGTTTCAATTATTAAAGGAAAAAGGTTATCCAAATCAGCCTGGCCCTATGTAAAAAAAGTAATTGCCCCCCTTGTCAAATCATGAATTAACTGTGATTAGCAACATCTTTTGGAAAGCTGAGTTCAATTTCACTGGCCACACCCAGGCCTGATTACTTCCAGACTTGTACAATGAAGAAACCACTTAAATAGAACCTGTCTGACAATATGGAGTATGCTGAAAGATCTCAAAAGGCCAAATATCATGCCACGATCTAAAGAAATCCTAGAACAGCTGAGAAATAAAGCAATAGACATCCATCAGTCTGGAAAGGGTTACAAAGCCATTTCTAAGGCTTTGGGACTCCAGCGAACCACTGTGAGAGCCATTATACACAAGTGGAGAAAACATGGAACAGTGACGAACCTTCCCAGGAGTGGACGACCAACCAAAATTACTCCAAGAGCACATCGACATCTCATCCAGGAAGTCACAAAAGAACCCAGAAGAACATCAAAAGAACTGCAGGCCTCACTTGCCTCAGTTAAGGTCAGTGTTCATGACTCAACCATAAAAAAAGACACTGGGCAAAAATGGCATCCATGATAGAGTTCCTAGGCGAAAACCACTGCTGACCAAGAAGAACATAAAGGCTTGTCTCACATTTTCCAAAAGACACCTGGATGATCCCCAAGACTTCTGGGAAAATATTCTGTGGACTGATGAGACAAAAGTGGAACTTTTTGGAAGGTGTGTGTCTCGTTACATCTAGCGCAAAACTAACAAAGCATTCGATAAAAAGAACATCATACCAACGGTCAAACATGGTGGTGGCAGTTTGATGGTCTGGGGCTGCTTTGCTGCTTCAGGGCCTGGACGACTTGCTGTGGTTGAAGGGACCATGAATTCATCTCTCTACCAAAAAATCTTGAAGGAGAATGTTCAGCCATCAGTTTGTGACCTTAAGCTCAAGCGCACTTGGGTTATGCAGCAGGACAATGATCCAAAGCACACCAGCAAGTCCACCTCTGAATGGCTCAAAAGAAACAAAATTAAGATTTTGGAGTGGCCTAGTCAAAGTCCGGACCTGAATCCAATCGAGATGCTGTGGCATGACCTTAAGCGGGCTGTTCATGCTCAAAAACCATCCAATGTGGCTGAATTAAAACAGTACTGCAAAGAAGAGTGGGCCAAAATTCCTCCAGAGCGATGTGAAAGACTCATTGCAAGTTATCGCAAACGCTTGATTGCTGTTGTTGCAGCAAAGGGTGGCACAACCAGTTATTAAGTTAAGGGGGCAATTACATTTTCATATTGGTGATTTTGGTTTTGAATTATTTTTCACTTTCAATAAATTGAATTATCATTTAAAAGCTGCTATTTATGTTCACTTTATTACTTTGCACAGATACGGGACAGGATGACTTTCTAAATATTGACAGACTCCAGCTGCTCTCTTGGCTTTCCAAACCTTTTTGCACCTCCTTTCCTTCATGCGTTCAATGCTTCTTCCCCGTGTAATTTCACAATATTACATATTACTTAATTCATGGACATAAATGTTTGGATTTCTTTTTATGAGTGTGTTACTCAGGTTGTTGCCGACATCTGGTGAAAATTTCATGTCAATAGCTCAATTATAAATATGTTTTCTGAGAAAAATATTGATGCGTTCAATACTTATTCTCCCCGCTGTATTGCTTATCCTAACACACACACAGACACACACAGACACACGCACGCATGCGCGCACACACACACACACACACACACACACAAAGGGTTTATGGACAGTTCAATGCAATTCAATTCAATTTTATTTGTATAGCGCCAAATCACAACAGAGGTTGTCTCAGGACACTTTCCATATAGAGCTGGTACAGACCAAGCTCTTTTATCTACAGAGAACCAACAATTCCCCCATGAGCAAGCACTTGGCGACAGTGGCGAGGAAAAACTTCCTTTTAACAGGCAGAATCCTCGGGCAGAACCAGACTCTGGGTGGGCGGCCATCTTCCCTCGACCGGTTGGGTGAGAGAGGGAGAGTGAGACAGACAGACAGACAGACAGACAGACAGACAGACAGACAGACAGACAGAAATGCAGTCAGAGAGAGACACAGAGAGACAAACATGCAATCACAGTAACAGTGACAGTGGATGTAATAATAGCAGTAGCAGTTGCAGTGGATGTCAGGCAGGGCCAAGGCAGGAGACGCAGCTGAAATCCACAATCCAGATTCAGCCACTGTGGAACCTGCAAGACGACCAAGCACAGAGACTCCGGGGAAGGAGCTAAGTTAGTAACACGCCGTGGTAGGACATGAAAGCGTGCAGATGGAGAGGGACAGAAGGACAGAGGAGCTCGGTGTATCTTTGGAGGTCCCCCGACAGTCTAATCCTATAGCAGCATAACTAGGGGCTGGTCCAGGACAAGCCTGAGCCAGCCCTAACTATAAGCTTTATCAAAAAGGAAAGTTTTAAGCCTACTCTTAAATGTAGAGACAGTGTCTGCCTCCCGGACAAAGACTGGAAGATGGTTCCACAGGAGAGGAGCTTGATAGCTAAATGCTCTGACTCCTGTTCTGCTTTTTGGAGACTTTAGGAAGGAAGTAGACCTGCATTCTGGGAACGCAATGTTCTAGTGGGGCAATAAGGTACTATGAGCTCTTTAAGATAAGAAAGTGCCTGGCCATTTATGGCTTTGTAAGTAAGGAGGAGAATTTTAAACTCTATTCTAAACTTTACAGGGAGCCAGTGCAGAGTCGCGAGTATTGGAGAAATATGATCTCTCTTCCTGGTTTTTGTCAGAACACGTACTGCAGCATTCTGGAGCAACTGGAGAATATTCAGCAACGAATTTGGGCAGCCTGATAGTAAGGAATTGCAATAATCCAGCCTGGAAGTTACGAATGCATGGACTAGTTTTTCTGCATCATTTTGAGACAAAATATGCCTGATTTTTGCGATATTACGTAGGTGAAAAAAGGCAGTCCTTGAAATTTGTTTTACATGGGAGTGAAAGGACATGTCTTGGTCAAAGATGACTCCCAGATTCTTTACAGTGGTGCTGGAGGCCAGCGCAATGCCATCCATAGCTGCTACGTCATCAGAAAGTGACTTTCTAAGATGTTTAGGGCCTACTACTATAACTTCAGTTTTGTCTGAGTTTAGCATCAGAAAATTGCAGGTCATCCAGGTCTTTATGTCATGAAGACATGCTTGTAGTCTAGTTAACTGACTGGTTTCTTCCGGCTTCATTGATAAATATAGCTGGGTATCATCTGCATAGCAATGAAAATTTATTGAGTGCTTCCTGATAATCTTACCTAAAGGAAGCATATATAAGGTGAATAGAATTGGTCCAAGCACAGAACCATTATTTGCATAATTACTATACAAAGAACACAACTGAGGACTGACAAGGATACACATACCTGTCTAATACCTATCTAAATATGGTGCAAGAGCAACTGAACCAGTATACAACAGAAACTGCCTTAGTTCGGTAGCTTTCCAGCGGTCTAGCTCTCTCAGAGACCTTGGCTTTCTTGCAAACTCAGCAGGTATATATGCACACATCTTAATCAAACTTTCAGAAATTCTGTCGACTATGTTAGAGGACACACAAAATTTCAATGGGCCCCTCAGCCACACATTCAACAATTTACGCATGACACCTAAACATGCAAGGTGCATGTAATCCAGAGGGAATCTGGATACCATGCCCACATCTACACCAGTAAATCCATGTGCTCCCTCATGGTGGTGAGACTCATCAGTTTGGTTTGAAAAGGATAAATTACTTCGTAAGACTAAATCATTAATGGGGTACGTCATTCTATTGTTAACATAAACACCAGCCTGGCAACACTTATCACATCCGTGATATGCATTGTGAGCTTTTGTATTTTTTACAAAAGCTCCAGCTGGGATATCACAAATAACAGAATCCAGCTCAATGAAAAATCTTTTCCCTTTTACAAAACATCCGTCCTGCAGCTGCTTTAACTCATTAGAAAAATCTTTTAAATACTCATCAGGGGCATTTGGTTTTTTTGTACCACAGAGAAGTCCGATGACAACAGGTTCCTTCTTTGGAACACTCACCAAAAGTCCTAAAATGGGCCATAATTGTAAATTATAGCTCTTCAACAGTGGCAAGCCGTCAATATTTATTTGTAATCTAAAAGTAAATCCATCTGCAGTGTTTTCTACTAGCTGGGTCAGGGTCAGGCAATGCTGCCAGGATACCTCTATAGTGATACAAACCACCACATTTTTTTTTGGACTCTATATTCCGTATTTGCTCCATCTGACACCAGAGCTTGTTAACAGAGGTTTGTTCCTTTTCATCATCTCTCTAAAAGATATTGTGACAAAAAAAATTAGTGCTGACCGAATACAGATATTTGTTGAAAATAAAAAAAGACTTAAATGTATGAAAAAGACCACTGTCAGTGGCCCTGTAAAACATTTTGGTGACCAAAGAAATATAAGAAACCAAAAAGCCGAGAAATATACCAGTGTATGTGACAAAAGAAATGCCTGCTTTAGAGGATACGCTGGGTTGTGTTGGACAATATTATACAAGGGTTCATGAAAATTTTAGCCTAATATATTTTCAAATATTCTCATTTTGCACAGACACATGCCCTGAATACTGTCCCTGTAACGTTAACGTTAGTTCACCAAAATGTGATTCTAAACAGGGAATGGCAAATGGCTTTTTTTTAAATAGACTTTTGAGGAACAGCTGGTTTGACATTAGCGCATTAAAATGGTAACACATTACGTTAATGTTAACAGTAAGAATAAATATGCGATTAAAAATTAATAATTTCACTCATAATTGCAGCTATTCACCTGCTAGCTAACACTTGCTAGCTACGAGTTGTCATTTGCCTTACCAATGCAGTTACAGGCAAGAAAAAAAAAAGCACCATAACTAAGTTCAAACATTTTAAGAGCTTTAGCACAAGTAACGTTAATTATGAAATAGTTATATCACATTATGTGACTTACCTTTAAGAAGAAATGTGGAGATCCTTTTCCCCTCTCCTTCAGTCAGAGACGTTTGCTTTTGCTTCCGTTAAGGGAAAAAACAGAGAGACAAAAATCGCGCGGTCGTCCCTCTGGTTCTGTGCCGTATCCGGCTGGATTCCGCTGACAGACTGCCACCCACCACAATTCCCGCTTCCGGAAACCTGAGCCTGGAATGGTGTCGTGTTGCGGCAGTAACACGGATGCGACTGTTACGCGGATCTGCCGGTTTGGAGGCAGATCCGTTGGGGAGTCAGCTGCTATCTGGGGGCAGGCCAAGCGTGCGGCAGCTCGGGCAGTTGTAGAAGCAAAAATTCGGGTCTGGGAGGAGTTCGGGGAAGCCATGGAGGAGGACGACCAGTAGGCCTGGTAAACCGTTTGGCGACTCAGGAAGGGGAAGCAGCTTTCTGTCAACACTGTTTACAGTGGAGGTGGGGAGCTGTTGACCTCGAATGGGGATATTGTCAAGCGGTGAAAGGAATACTTCGAGGATCTCCTCAATCCCACTGTCATGTCTTCTGTGGAGGGAGCAGAGACTGGGGACTTGGAGGTCGATTCATCCATCACCGGGACTGAAGTCACTGAGGTAGTTTGCAAGCTCCTCAGTGGCAGAGCACCGGGGGTGGATGAGATCCACCCTGAGTACCTCAAGTCTCTGGATGTTGTAGGACTGTCTTGGTTGACACGCCTCTGCAACATCGCGTGGCCGTCAGGGACAGTGCCTCTGGACTGGCAGACTGGGGTGGTGGTCCCTCTTTTTAAAAAGGGGGACCGGAGGGTGTGTTCCAACTATCGGGAGATCACACTCCTCAGCCTCCCTGGGAAAGTCTATTCCAGGGTACTGGAGAGGAGAATCCGGCCGATAGTCGAACTTCGGATTCAGGAGGAATAATGCGGTTTTCGTCCTGGCCATGGAACACTGGACCAGCTCTATACCCTCCATAGGGTGCTTGAGGGTTCATGGGAGTTTGCCCAACCAGTCCACATGTGCTTTGTGGACTTGGAGAAGGCATTCAACCATGTCCCTCGCGTCATTCTGTGGGAGGTGCTCCAGGAATATGGGGTTGGAGGCCCTCTGTTGAGGGCTGTATGGTCCCTGTACAACTGGAGCAGGAGCTTGGTCCGCATTGCCAGCAGTAAGTTGGACCTGTTCCTGGTGCATGTTGGACTCCGGCAGGGCTGTCCTTTGTCACTGGTTCTGTTCATCAGAATTTCTAGGCGCAGCCAGGGGCCAGAGGGGGTTCAGTTCGGGAGCCGGCAGATTTCGTCTCTGCTTTTCGCGGATGATATTGTCTTGTTGGCTCCCTCGAGCCAGGACCTTCAGCATGCACTGGGGCCGTTTGCAGCCAAGTGTGAAGCAGCTGGGATGAGAGTCAGCACGAGGCCGAGGCCATGGTTCTCGACCGGAAAAAGTTGGCTTGCTCCCCTTAATGTCCTACCAAGCCGTATCACTAACTTAGCTTCTTCCCCGGAGTCTTTGTGCTTTGTTGTCTCACAGATTCCCATGGACAGTGGCTGAACCTGGATTGTGGATAAAAACCACATCTCCTGCCCACTGCTACTACTATTAGTCATACTTCCATTATTATTACATCCATATCTGTTACCAATACATACATATATTACACATATTACACACATAAGTATATATGTATATACTATGCTATATATACTACATATAGTTAAGAATCTATTATTAGAGCTGTCACTGTGATTGCATTTCTCTTGCTCTCTCTCTCTCTCTCTCTCTCTCTCTCTCTCTCTCTCTCTCTCTCTAACCCAACCGGTCAAGGCAGATGCTCCAAAGTGCTTGCTGATGAGGGAATTGTTGGGTCTCTGTAGATAAAGAGTTTGGTCTGTACCAGCTCTATATGGAAAGTGTCCTTAGACAACTTCTGTTGTGATTTAGCCCTATATAAATAAAATTTAATTTGAAATTGAGTTGAAATTATTAATTTCAGATCAAACATTAAAGTACTCCTGTTTGATGCAGCCAACACAGCCAAGCCTCCTTGTAGAATAAATAACTACGGAAATAAAATGACTATATGTGAAACTTGTACCTGACATAATTGTTATGTGGATGCTACCCAGTAGGTGTAGAAATAATGACCAAATGGGCCAAAGTTTGCACCACCTCTTGCATTTGCTTTTAATGTTATAGCACATCCTTAGCTGATTTTCTTTCTTGTCTTTTTTTCAGTAAGACTGCCTTCCAGACAGTTGAGAAAGTGACCTAGAAGAAAACACAGGCATTATAAGTATATATACATTCATTACAAATTAAAATCAATAAACAGAACATGTTTCAACCCAGTGTATCTTTTACTTTGTCCTACAGTTTATGTCACAAGTCAAAGCCAGATTTGAAGTATTACAAAAACAGAAACAAAACAAACCTCCCTGCCTTGCATGCTGGGATATGCTTCAGAATGAATGAATGACTGTGGTCACATATTGCTACAAAATGTTTGTGTCCTGTAAGGAAACTGCATTTGTAGTGAACCAGAACCACAGGCCTCTGGTGAACTGAAGCGCAATACAGCAGCACAGAATTAAATTATAGTCACACAGAACATAGCAATCGAGTGATGGAGATGCTGCATACACTGTGGATGAATAGTTAAGCAACAAAAACAGTACTGCTGGATTGACTGTTGGATAGTGATGGCGACTCTTACAGGCGACAGCTGCTCTTCAGTTGTGTATGACAGGTTGCCACCTCTGGCTTGATTTGATAAGGGGTGAGTGTCCTGTTGCACACATCAGGATGAAATATGACAGCTTTCCAATGCTGAGAAAAAAAAAAAACATAATACTTCAACTTTGGCACTGACTGGACAGACGCTGGAAATCAGTAAGCACACAAAACAAAGCCCAAAGCTCAGACTACACAGAGCAGCGCAGTCTACAGACCTATTCTGTAGTGTTTTAGAACTCATAGAAGTCTTGGCTTTTGTCATTTACTTCATATTATGTAAATTTTGACATTATAGACGTTCATTTAATTCATTCTTGTTAATGTGTTTGTTCTACTATAAACCAAGTCAGTTTGTAGACTGCAGTACAGCTGCCATTACTGTGTTCACGTTTGACTTGCAGTATACTATTAGTATATATATGTATGTAGGTATGTTAGTGGGTAGCGAGTATTGGGGTTTGGCAATATGGTGGTATATAGTATGCAACGCAAATGCAAAATCAACACAAAAACTGTCTGACATGGACAAATGTGCTGCATATGTAGAGCAAAGTATATATATTTTTATGTGTGTGTGTGTGTGTGTGTGTGTGTGTGTGTGTATGCATGTGTGTGTATATACGTGTATGTGTGTCATGGTGCTAATAAACATTTGTGGGAAAGGAAAACATTTCCCACAAATGTTTTTATTATTATTATTACTATTATTATTATTGATTTCTTTATTTCGAACATGTAAAATGAAACAGAAGGTAGTTTAAAAAAAGAAAAAAAGCACAATTAATTACAACAGCAAAATAGACAATGAAATTCCATTCACAAACACTTAAACCTCTCAATTTACATGTGTGAAAAGGAGTAGGAAGAAGTGTAAACTTATTTAATCCTACCCCTTTATACACCACCTATTTTGTCTTTTTTAAATACACTAATAGATATACAATCAATTACCCATATATCATCATACAACCAAATCTACATAATCACAAATAATTTAATTGGAATTAGTGTCAAAACAAACAAAACAAAACAAAACCCCTGGTGATTAACAAAGTCCCTTTACAGTCCTGTACTTGTGAAGATCATTTCTTTATACCTGTTTTTAAACTGAATTATGTTATGCACATTGTTTCAGCTCCACACTCAGTCTGTTCCACAGTTTCACTCCACAGATTGAAATACAAAAACTTTTCAGTGTTGTTCAGACACTTAAAATCTTTAAATTTAAATTTCCCCTCAAATGATAACCTCCCTCTCTATCAAAAAAAAAAAGTTTTGGATATTCTCTGGTAGCAGATTATTTCTTGCTTTGTATAAAATTTGTGCAGTTTTTAATTCTACTAGGTCACAGAATTTTAAAGTTTTGGACTGTAGGAATAATGAATTTGTGTGTTCTCGAAAACCAACATTGTGAATTATTCTCATGGCTCTTTTCTGAAGTATTACTAATGGCAGTATTGAGCTTTTGTAAGTGTTTCCCCAAACCTCTGAACAGTAATTTAAATATGGTAAAACCAGTGAACAATAGAGAGTGTGGAGTGATTTGTGATCCAGAATGTGTTTTGCTTTAGCGAGGACTGAAATGCTTCTAGGCAGTTTGGTTTGTACGTGTTTTATGTGAGATTTCCAGCAAATTTTGTTACCAATTATCACACCGAGAAATTAAATTTCATTCACTCTTTCTATGTTGTCACCATCTATCTGTATCTGCACTTGAGCTACAGTTTCCGAATAACATGAATTTTGTTTTGCTCAGATTTAATGATAACTTATTTTCATCAAACCATTATTTGATTTTACTGAATTCAGAACTGATAATGTCCAAAAGTTGCTGCAAATTCTCACCAGAACCCAAAATGTTTGTGTCATCAGCAAACAGAACAAATCTTAATAATTTTGATACATTACAAATATCGTTAACGTAGATGATAAGTAATTTTGGTCCCAACACTGACCCCTGCAGGACTCCACACACAATGTCCAAACATTCGGATTTATGTTCTCCCATCTTCACAAATTGTTGATCGACTGGCGGCCGGTCCAGGGTGCACCCCGCCACTCGCCCGTCGACAGCTGGGATAGGCTGCAGCCCCCCGCAACCCCGAAAATGGTATAGATAGATATAGAAAATGGATGGCCAAATGCTTTTTTTAGGTCAATGAATACCCCAACTGCAAATTTCTTTTTGTCCAGGGAATTAGTGATTTCCTCTATGAGTTCAGCTAAAGCTTGTGAAGTTGACTGGTTAGTTCTGAATCCATACTGTACTGACTATCTGTGAGTAATTTGTGTTTATCTATGAATTTTTCTAATCTGTAATTGAAAAGTTTTTCCAGAATTTTTGAGAACTGTGGGAGAAGAGAAACAGGCCTGTAATTTGTGAAGTGGTGTTTGTCTCCAGTCTTATACAGTGGGATGACTTTTGCTATTTTCATTTTGTTTGGAAATTGCCCGGTTTGGAAAGATAACTTAAAGATGTGAGTTAGTGGTTTGGAAATCTCATTGATCGTCTCTTTTACTATTTTCATATCTATTCCATCACAATCAACAGATGTTTTGTTCTTACATTCATTAACAATATCTATAATTTATTTTTCTTCCACTGCTTTGAGAACCATTGAGATTGTATTCCTTTCTATAAAATTATCATCTCTGTTTTCAGATGTATCTGGAACAGGGTTTTCTTTCTCTAAGTTTGGTCCAACATTTACAAAAAATCTATTAAACCTACTAACCACATCATTCATATTATAGATACTTTCATTGTTTTCAATAAAATACTGGGGGTACTGAACCTGTCCAGAGCCATTTCTAATGATATTATTCAATAACTTCCATATGCCTTTAATGTTCTTTTTATTATGATCTAATATTTTATGACAGTGTTCCTTTTTACATATCCTCATAATGTTAGTTAACTTATTTTTATATTTCTTATATTTATTTTCTGCTTCTTTAGTTTTGTGTTTTATAAATTCCTGATATAGTGCATTTTTCTTTTTACAGGCATTTTGCAATCCTTTTGTGATCCAGTGATTGTCTTTACATTTTTGTTTTCTGTTTTGACTTTTAAATGGACAGTTTTTATCATATAATAATTTAAATATTCTTAAAAATTCATCATGTGCTTTATCAATGTCTTTTTCTCTGTATATTGATTCCCAGTTATGTTCTAACAAATCATTTTTCAATGCCTCCATGAACTCCTGTGTTCTAACCCGTTTGTATTGCAATTTCTTTTGCTGTTTGTGTTTTTGGTATTTGCTGTCATACACTGTAAAAACTGGAAGGTAGTCACTAATGTCATTTATTAATAATCCGCTCAATGTCTTGTTATCTAAGTCATTTGTGAATATGTTGTCGATTAATGTTGCGCATTGAGAAGTAATCCGGCTGGGTCTGGTGATTTTGGGTTATAAACTGAGACTATATATTATTGATTTTATTTATTTATTATTATTGATGAATTCCTCTGTCATTTTGTGCTTATTTGGATTTAACAGATCAATGCTGAAGTCACCACAGATAAATGTGATTTTTTTGGGTTGTGGCTGTAAATTCTTCCTTCCATCCAGTCCTCAAATGTTTCTATAGTAGAACTAGGCGTTCTATATATACAACTCACAATGATATTTTTATTTTTCTCCATAATTATCTCTACTGTGACACATTCAAGTAGATTGTTCACAGTTGTGGACATTTTTTCCACCACCTTATAGTCAAACTTGTTGTCAATGAAAGTCACACCACCACCATTCTTGTTCTCTCAGTTCACACAAACCATTTCATATCCTTCTAGTTCAAAATCCAAACCTCTCTCACTGTTAATCCATGGTTCTTATACTGCGATTATACTAAACTGCTGAATGAACTGACTAAGGTAATATTGATGTTATGGAAGTTGGCATAAAGGCCTCTGCTGTTAAAATGAATAATTGATATTTTATTTTCTGTCTTAATAGTACTATTAAACTGTTCATCGGTATAATAGAAGCAATTGTCATCGATGTTAAGGAAAAAGTTATTTTCTGGATCGATGTCATTTTCTAAATCCTGTGAATGGTGTTCGGTGAATTGAAAAGTGTTTAGCTCCAGACCATCATACCCAGCAATTTTTTGTGATAAAGGACTAATACCCCGATGTGTGAGATTTGAGTTTGCTGTCATATGGAGGTTTGTGATTTAGCATACCTGGCTGGCGATTACATAAATATTGGCTGTTTTGGTGTACTACTGCGGGGATGTATGATAAGTTTATCATGTCGCAAATAAGCGATGTCCCCCCTTTCTCTTGCAGCTCTCAGACCAGGCAGCAGTTCTTTTCTTTTTCTTCTGACAGCATCTGTAAAGTCCTCGTTTATGTAGAGTTTTGATCCTTTGAGATTCTTGGTGCGTTGTAAAATGGCTGTTTTGTCCTTGTACCTCATGAATTTTACCACAATGGGCCTCGGTCTGTCACCTCCAGGTTTCCCTGTGCGGTGGTCCCTCTCCACCTCAATCTCCCCCTGTAGCTGTAATTTTTAGGCTAGAACCCTCTTTATTTTTTCTTCCGTGTCAGCCCAGGTCTCTCCTGGTGACTCCACGATCCCGTCAAAGACCAGGTTGTTCCTCCTGGGCTGACCCTCCAGATACTCCATCTTGTTAGTGACAGCCAGCACTGTCACACACCTTAAATAGATCAGACTGCATTGAATTGCAGCATTCAGCTTGTTTAGCATGATCAGATATCATCCACCTCCTTCTGTGTAAATTGCAGGCTTGTTTTTATCTCCTGTATTTCCCTTGTCAGAGCCTCCAACCTGGTGTTTGTTGAGTCCATAATGATTTTAACAAAACCTTTAAAGTTGTCCTGTTGTTGGTGTAAAAGTGCAGTGAACATCTCTTTCTGTTGTTGCAGAAGATCAGATACCTGTGTGAGAGACACATACTCCTCATCCTGTTTTACCTCTGCTTTTCTTGGTGGCATTTTAAGGCACTATGTGTCAAATTGCTGATGAAACACCTCACCTTAAAATCTTTGCTTCTGCTGTAGGTGAGCCTGTTGGTAGGCCTGTGTTCAGCCCGGTAGCCGGGCCGCGACCACTGCCGCCGCTGCTGGCCTGTGTTCAGCCCGGTAGCTGGGCTGTGACTGCTGCTGCTGCTGGCCTGTGTTCAGCTCGGTAGCTGGGCTGTGACTGCTGCTGCTGCTGGCCTGTGTTCAGCCTAGTAGCTGGTACCTGTGTTCAGCCTAGTAGCTGGTACCTTGATCGTGGTCAGCTTCGGGTGCTTGAAATGCAATGTAAAACTGAGTTTCTTTGCAAGAAACAGCCTCACACACCCCAAAAAAAGGAAAAAAACATACAGACACGACACACATTATTATTATTAATATCCATCCATCCATTTTCTATACTGCCTATCCCTTTCGGGGTTGCGGGGGGTGCTGTCAATGGGCGAGAGGCAGGGTACACCCTGGACCAGTCACCAGTTCTGGTTCTTGGTTATAACATCATAGGCTGTAGATCAGATCAGATCAGTTAGACGAGTGGATAAATAGTTCAGAAGGGGCAAGAAACAGTAACAGTCATATGATGAGACATGTTATAAACAAAGCCCAGGTGAGTCAAACCTATGTGGAAGTGAAAATTCAAATTATTTTCCAGACTGGCTGCTCTAAACATCAATCACACTGTATAGACCTACTTCCTGCTTCAAATTTGACCTCCTGCACTTACTGCAGCTGTGTGTGGACAGCTTTCCGAGGCAATGAAGGATTTTAACTTGACATGTCAGATGGCCTCGCTTTCACTTTCCAACCACCAATGTCTAACCACTCATTTGTTGCTCCATTTAACCTCTTTTCAGCGATGGTGCAATTCTCTGAAATCTCAACAGTTATTTTGATGAGCCTACTGTTATTATAACAGACAGAGCTGATGGTTACAAAGAACTACAAAAACAAAACCCCAAATTCTGATCAACTTTGACTGAAGTCTTTCCTTTTATCTTCCCTATTTTCATCCTTTAACTATTTGTGGCACTTTTCATGCACACAACAGAATGCAACACTATAAATATCCTCCAGCAGAGACTGAAAGTCTGAAAGTTTGCAATGTTATCGGCATATTTTAACAATATTGTGTCTCCACCCTCTCTGTGACACCTGACTTTTCTCTCTGCCTTCAAGTGTGGCTGTTCAGAGCGACTATACACACTTTTGCCTTCTGACCAGGCTGGACAGCATGTCCTAATAAGTTCCTTTCTAGCATAATCGATCCATTAGAGATATTTAATAAACATGTACTTAAACATAGTACAGAATGGAATTGAGTGGAATAGACTTTATTTTATACAAAGTAATCACATTTGTCATTCAAATGAACTGGACCAACTACAGTTTCTTACAATTTTTTATAGTGAATTTTGGATTTTTTCTACAAACACTGAGTGTTGAAGATCAAGAGTGTGTGGGTTCAGTTACAAGTTAAGAGATGCATGGGAGTCAACATAATATCCCATCCCATACAACACAGTAGTGTAGACGCATTCTAACCCCTGAGCAAAATGGCAACAACCACCTTTGAGAGTAATAGAATCAAGATCATATTCCCCTCTCTGGGAACAGAGGTAAATGTGGGACCCCAGTAATTGCAAAAATGCAGCAGAAATACAGATGAATCAAACACAAAAGTGAAACAAAGGAAAAAAAATGTACACGATGACAGTGTTCTGCGATAGACCTATTAAATTAAAGAACTTATTTAGGCTACAAAAAGTGCATTAGCATGCCAGCGTATACACATCACACCACATTGATGTACCAACTAACAATACATCCCTTTACTCTAGACAGCACATTGTTTCCTGTGAATACAGTTTAAAAAAAAAACAAAAAACAAAACACACCTTCCTCAGCGTAGCCTCACTGGAATTAACCAGAAAAGAGAAAAACTCAAAAGTTTAAGAAAAATGGCCACAAGCAACAAGCATCATTAAGCTACAGAATAAAACATCACCAAAGCAGACAACACAGAGATGTATAAACAATATAAACTACACCATTGCAGCAAAACTATTATTATACTCTTAGAGATTTATAGCCATCACATGAGTTTGCTGTTGTACTCACCTGTCTGAAGGACATTCTATGAGCCCTGAGTACTGCAGAGTCCTACATAATCTGCTCTAGGCTGAGCCTCTCTGTTCATTCATTCTCAAAGCATCATATAACCAGTCCACTCAGCCTCTGCACTCAACTTTTCAAAGGTTTTATCTGACAGAAGCTCTGCAGTCACAGCTGTGACAGGGATTAACCATCAGATACAGCAGAAAAGGCCTCACACACCTCACTGAAGGTGGAAGTTCCTCAATGAGGGCACCACTGGAGGATGCACCATGAGCATTTTAGCATTTAGCATGTTAGCCAGACCCAGCAGTCAATTGATTGAAGAAGAAGAAGAAGAAGAAGAAGAAGAAGAAGAAGAAGAAGAAGAAGAAGAAACTCAAAAAGTATGAATAATCAAAAAATAATTTTGTTACTCTAACAAAAGACTAATGTAAATCAGTAAATCCACCCCTGAAAAAGAGGCCACATTTTCCTTAGTATGATCATTCCCAATGAGATGGCCTGATGTTGGTGTCTCCTATAGAGCTTACAGCATGCTGACAGGACTGACACCACATTGTGTATTTCATCACTAATTTCAGTGATGGTGTGTACTTTGCTGACATATCATTGTAGTGTGTACTACCTTAATTTGATGTTGCATTCGTTGATAAAATGTCGGGGCACCACCTTCCTCAGCTAAGAAGGACTGCAGAGATTAACTGCTATAACGCTGATAAATACTAACGAATGAACTAACCGTAAACCAGTCTGATAACCTGAAGTGTAAATTCTGGATACAGGGATCGTAAATATTCAGTTCAAAAGGACACCGTCTAACCAGGACTTAAATCAAAATATCATTTATTAAGCAGAATTGTGGATAATGGGTAATGTACCATGAACAATAAGACAGAAGATGGGAGGTGATATGACAGAACAAACAAGAAACTTATGGCAACACAAGGGTAAATAAATTGGCGATAGTGAGAGGCAGTCTAAAAGGAGTAATGGGGACGCGAACGCGGAGTTAAGGGAAAGAACGATTAATGGAGAAAATTTGGACGAATTGACCTAATCTTAACCTCACGGACCAACTCTTATTCAAACCCACTTAGCGTGCCTACTTGGTTGCTGGCGTCCCGTTGTGCTCTGCTCCGAACTGGCTCGAAGACGTTCCAGATGTTCGTCCGCGGCTCGATCTACTTGGTGGTCTAGTGGAAGGCCCAGACCTCCAAGATGACAAACTGGTGCGGAACGGGGCGTCTCTGGAACTGGTTCGGCGGTCGGTTACAGATGATGGACTGCTCCGGATGGTTGTGAACCGGACAAAGGATCAACAGCTGGCCGCAGGGTTTGGTTCGGTTGAGTCCGTGACGGATTATTTTAGACTGATAGTACAAATTAAGAGTCTCTTCGATGGCCGGTCGAAGAAGGCTACAAAATTAGTATTACTTGCCTAATTTCACTAATGAAAACAAAACAAAACGTTTGGCTAAAGAGGAAGTTAACTTTGAAGTTTACGGCAAATTATAAGAATACGTCTTCTGAAGATTATTTACGCTACCTGGAATGGCTTGGAGTACCTCGAAGACGAAAACTTAAGGAGCAAAACGACTGTGCAAAACTTAAGACAAAAGCAAAGAAAAGAACTCAGCTGAGAGTAACTAGACGTGAAAAAAAACTTAACTAACAAAACTTAGACGGAACAAAAAAACAAAAACTAAAACTCTACTAAAAGGCTACTAATCTACTAATCTACTAATCTACTACTGAAACGCGCACTACACGCAGTTTTTAAAGGTCGCTCCGGGGCGTGTCGAAAGGCAGGCCATCGAATCACGTGAGACTCTTTGTGACGCGCGGTGTAATCTCGCCTCATGGAGCTGAACTAATCAAAGAATCATACGAGGGGCTCATCTGCTTCTCACTATGGTCAATCACATATAATTTCAATGACCAATTTTCAATGACATTTCAACATTGTTCACAGCATGCATTAGACACTTTCTATGGTTGGGTGAAAACATTAAATGATAATCATGGTACAGTTTTATCCCAACAGGTATAATAACTCAATGAATAACCAATACAAAAATAAAGGTAGGAATAAAGAGAGGTAGATTATATTTGTCAAAATGATTATCACGATTATAGTTACTTATCGATAAATGTGCCAAGTCAAGCATATTCAATCTGACGGTTAGGAAACTCTGGATGGCAGTATGGTTTTGTGGTGACAATTCATACAAACTTTTATAAAACCGTTAAAATCAAAACTTGGTCATACTTCAGGTCAGAGATACGGGAAAAACATCAATATTATGCGTACCCCGAGTCCTGCAAGTTGAAAACATGAAAAGTTAAGTTTAACATAAAAGTCTGGTTATCTTGGAGTGTTGAGGAAAATCACACAAGCATACACAAGTTGCCTCAATGGATGTCCGGTTTACGACCCATCAGCATTTGCTGATGTTTGTGGATGTTCCTCTGGAGCCTGGCGTTTGTCTCTCCAGACGGTTTTATTGTCTTGATCACTCTTGGGGCTATCAGGAGAGAATTAGCATTGCCATGAGAAACATAGTGAGGAGAAGGTGAGGAGAAGGCCACCTTTGATGTTGAGGTGTCTGTGTCCCTGGCTTCCCTGAAAAGAAAACATGGAGGAGATGTCTCTTGTCCAGACATCTTTTCTCTCTTCGAAATCAGTTTGCATTATAGGTAAACCAGATGGTCTACAATTCAATCAGTTGGCGGGTTTACACCTCCATTTCCCTTGAGTATCACCAAAAGGAGGGAAAGAAGGGGTCAGTTAAAGGCCGGTTCTGCTACATCATCTTTATCTCAGTTACCAGTTATGAAATCTGGCTGTGTAAAGGACAATGAGCATGGGAAAACTGAATGAAGCAAAGCCCTAAATTTGATTGGAAGTGACTCACAATTTTTGAAAAAGTCTTATATCACAGTTTCATCACAAAAAGTAATCTACACATTGGTTGACATAATAGAATTTGTTCCCACTTATATCGTGAACCATGATGCCATAAAGCTTAACAGTGCATCCTGTAGGCTTGTTTGCAGATGAGGTAAAACTGTTGAATCAGGTGTCTGGTACAACATAACCTGACAAACGTTTCTAACAAGGCGAACCCTACCAGAGGTGTGCATGGATCGGCCTTGACCGACTCACCCACATTATGGATCTTGGATAAACGCTGCCACCAAGTGGACAATCCCCAAACTGCAATTGTTGAGGCAAGCTGACGACTTAGTAATGAATAAGCGTGCGCTAAGTGATCAGTTTCTCTCAGTTGTGGTTGCTCCGTAATATATTTTATGAGGTTTTACGGAAGACCAAACATGCTCACCACAAGCCCAAACTCCAATATGTATTTTGTACAAGGACAGCTGTGTTCACAAAACGGAACAAAATGAAATTTTAAATTTTATAAGGTTTCATTAGATTGTTGGGGGGGGGAATATGAATATATATGAGACCGTGTTCAAAGGTTTATTTGGAATTCAATTTATATGAATCTTTGTTGCACTTGACTTCAGTATTTTCAGAACTTGCTAAATCAGCTCCATCGACCTCGTAACTTGACTTTAAAACGCAAAATCAAATAGTTATAGTAAAACATAAACGAATTCATTATTCATTTCCAAGTATTCTGCACCTTTTCTTAGTGCCATTAGTTGAAACCGGTCTTTCCAATGGTCCTGAATGTCTCATATCCGCGCATGTCTCTTTGTCAGGGCAAAACAAAACTGCATGATCCACCAGCAGCAGCCGTCTGGTAAATAAAAGGGTCACATTCAGGTAATTCTCTCTGACTATATTTCACTCAAATTACGTGTTACTGCAACATTGTGCCTTGTATCATTTCTCATGGATAGATCTTGTTTGATATTAAACTAGCTATCTAGGTAAGTAAGCAACCGTATGGCTAATACTGGCAACGGCTTATGTTAATTTTTGACAGTTTGTTAGCCGTCAGCTAGTTAGCTAGGAAGCTAACTGGTGGGAGTTTCTTTTAAAGAGGCATTTTGACAGCTTGCTTGGTCACTTCGGTTTATTATTTAATGTTTATAGCGCTATTGCCAGTAACCTCTCTCCTGCCAACACCGTTATATCAAGTTACTAATGCTAATGCGTTCGTAGCTTGTCAACTTGCTTAAACTGAAAGTTCACAGGCCTAAACCAAGCCAGTGTTAGCGGTTGTAGAGTTTACTTGCTAAATACTGACGTTACACTTTTCAGACCCGCCTCAATTTAGACTTTGTTTGGCACCCCAAGCCGGAAGCAGGAATTTATGGCTTACAGTATTAGCCCTATCTGTTTTCTGTCTATATATGAGCCTGGCCAGTCGGGGTCGTGTTGAAACGGTCAGCAACTGACGATTGTTTTAATTGCGAAGTGATCTACCGACAGGGGTGGCGCCAGAGAAATTTGATTGCAGGTGCTATGGATGTGCTCCAACATTGACTGGGGGTGCTCCTAGAAATACAGTATGTGTACAAGCACACACATAAACAGTAGTAACTACACAACGTTAATATAGTTTTGCAAGTATTCCATAATTGTATTATTATGCCACTGTCTGACGTTCACTCAATCCAAAAGCCAAAGGTTATGCACAGATCGAGAAACAATGGGATTTCAATTACATTATTTTTCTTGAAGTGCAAGCTCTCGTGTGTCTCCCCCGGTGTCTACTTCCGGTGTCACACCTAAACAGGTCTGTGTGACACGATTACTAGTGACACACTAATTAGGTAACTATCTCAAATCAGAACTGCATGAAAGTGGAAGCATCCATATGTACTCATCAAATAATGTATAAAACCATCGTGCCATGAGAGACAAAAACATCAAAATGCAGACACAATACATAACATACTTGCAAAGAGCAGATCAAACCAGCAACCCATCACCAAGGGAAATTAAAAAAAACACTTCCCATCTGACATACAGTATCACAGGAGGACTATGCGATGGTTGTTATGGCTGAGGGCAAATGCATCGATGATCTTGTCGACGTTCAGGGCTCGTGCCCTTTTAATGGTATATTGAATTGAATTGAATTGAATTGAATTGAATTGAATTGAATTGAATTGAATTAAATTGAATATTGATAGCCAAAAGTCCGAGGTTACTGCTATGAGCATCTCTGCTACTGCTCCTCAGATAGGTTTTCAAACGGCGGAGACAGGAGAAAGATCGTTCACGTAATGTCAGGGATATACAGAGGAGTTTGTACAAGTCCATAAACGCGTCCTTGTATGGTGCCATGAGTGTTCAAAGTTCCAAAGTTAATGGAGTGTCCCTGTTGTGATTTTCTTTCGAGAAGACGTCGGGCTTGATGCAACTCTGCATTTAAGTTATCCCCAGTGATGTCATAATTCTGTGCCATAGTCAATAAGCACCGCTGATCTAAAAAAGATCTGTGCTTTGGGTTTAGAGCTGAGACCCCTGACAGCACATGATAAAAAAGCACATGAGATAAAATGTCATAAAATATACTTTGTTTAATGATTTTTTTATTGGATTTCATGGGGGTGCTATGTTACCACTAGGGGGAGCTGAAGCACTGGCAAGCCCCTCCTTGGCGCCGCCTATGTCTACCGATTATTTTCTTAGTTATTCATTTGGTTTGTAAAACAAACAGTGAAAACACCAATCATAATATTCAAGAGCACACGATGTCATCAGTCTTATTTTGTCTGACTAGCAGTCCAAAACCTGCAAATTTTCAGTTTACTACAAGACAAAGAAAAGCTGCAAGTTGTCACAATTGAGAAGCTGGACTTAGAGAATTTTCGATTTTTTTTTTTGTTGTTGTTGTTAGAAATTGACTCAACACAACTATCAGATCAATCTTGACAGCTCTACTGGCCTCTCACTTTTGAATCATTCAACATGGCTTTCTATTGGTCCCCGACAATCAGCCAATCATTGAATTCAGGAATGGACAGATAGCCAGCTGACAGTGTGAATCACAGACTGTTCCTGTGTTTTCCAGGTGTGACCATGGGGAAGTCTTTTTCCCACCTCACTAAGCTGATAGGCCAAGGTGAGGATCAGGGCTGCGAGACCTCCCCTCTGGAGGACACAGAGACTGAGGATGGGAAGGGTGGCGACGTCTCCCAGTTTCCTTATGTGGAGTTCACAGGTCGGGACAGTGTGACTTGTCCCACATGTCAGGGTACCGGGAGGATCCCCAGAGGTAACACTAGTCAGGTTGGGGTTAGTCTAACAGTTGGACAAGCTGAATGAAGACTGAAACGTTAGCTGTCTGTCTTCAATAGCCACATGAGTTTACATCCTGTGACAATCCTTAACCAGGGGGATCAGGGAGTAGTTCTCAGAAGAGTTGACAATGATTCATTGATTGTCGCCTGTGTTTCAGGACAAGAAAATCAACTTGTGGCACTGATTCCATACAGTGACCAAAGGCTGCGGCCCCGGAGGACGTAAGTGCTTTTCCAACATTTGTGTGTCCTTAGGAAGAGCTGTTAGACAGAGCCACCATCATTGTTTAATGGCTCAACATTTTTGCATAAATATGGAACTAGAAATCCAAGTTTAGCTAACATGCTTAAAATAGTTTGTTTAGAATCGTTTTGTTTTTTTGACTTGCATAAAAACATTTCCACCTAAGCTTGATCCTGACTGGCTGGAGTATTTGCACATTATTCTCAGATAACCTCCCAGCTCTTAAGTACTGCACTTCTACCAAGTACAATTGCCAAAACAATAAACACAAAGCATATAAGGATTAGGAGAGGAAGGAGGATTGATGGACAATGAATTCCCAATGCTGCCAATGAAAAGACAAGAGACATAATAGCGACTTAAATCTTAAGTACTTACTTCTTAGCAAACAGTATATCCAGCTTCCCTGTATTTTTGTGCAATGTCTCTGGCTACAGTTGCCTGTTGTGGTTGATGAGCACAGGTTCTGTGCCAGCATGGCAACCTCACTGTGACAGCAAGGCCTCAGGAAGCTGCTTACAGTCACTACATTTAATCTGCTTACTGATACGATACCACTCGTCAAAGATTCAAATATTATTGTCTCTTCATATTGCAAAACAGAAACATGTTCTGTTGAACTGTTTCTTTAATAGTACCATCCTATTAAAAAACAACCCCATTCTGCACTAATGCAGAGGGCCCTGGGCCAAAAACAAACAAAACAAAACAAAAAAATATGCTGCTCTCCAGCAAATAAGTTGAATCTGGCTCATCATTTGCTGCATCAAAAAGTCGCTTCTTCAAGCAGAGCGGTGCGTCTGCCAATTAAATATACCCAAAGCACATTCCTGGTAGATTACTATGAATTAATTATTAGTATTTTTAATCTTTCCAAAAAACAGGCTGACAGGAGGCACAACCACCTATTCGATGTGTTTGCTACATTCCCCACTGGCACAGCCGGTGGCAGTAGGTAGATCATTAGCTGTAATATCTAGAGACAAATCATTCATGCAAATGGAACCTGACAATAGAAGAAGAATCATAAGAGCATGAAGAAGAATGTGTCATAGTCAGCCATTTTGTAAAATATGCCACATGGATTTTAGTGTATCACACAGAGGGAAAAATGACAAATCTGTCAAGCAGAAGTGCAACCAAGAGGTGTAGAAACACGCTCCACTGAGGACTGTATTTATACTGTCTCTGCCATCCATCTTCAGATTCACCTTCTCCTACCAACTGTCTCTCTTGCCAGTAGCCTCTCTCAAATTCACAACTGAAGCATAATGTTTTGAAGTGATGTGCACATATTCAAGTGGTAATTTAAGAATGTACAGATACAAATTTCAAATGAAATCTGTCCAACAATCCTGTGGTTATCTTGTGTCCTCAGGAAGTTGTATGTATCAGCATCTGTGGTGTTGTGCCTGCTACTGTCGGGTCTGGCTGTCTTCTTCCTCTTCCCTCGCTCCATTGACGTGTCCTATGTTGGGGTGAAATCCGTTTTTGTCAGCTATGACACAGAAAAGCGCAGCGTCTATCTCAACATCACGGTGAGCTTTGGCTACACAGTCTGAAAGTACTGGACATTCCAGTCTGATTTAAATGCCTTTCAGCCCTGTTAATGCTCAAAAATAAAAGAACACACCAATGTAGGCGATATATCTTTTTTTAAGAAAAAAGACAGCTTGAAATTGTCACGCAACGTTAACATGTAATTCATGTGTGGTGGGGATAAAGACAAATACAGCAAGTACAATAACTGTACAGGATGATCTTACAGTGTGCATCAGATGTACAAACCGTCTGTTCAGCTGTTTCTCCAGAGTGATAACATAAAGTTTGACATTCCTCTGTAGTCCATTATTAAAAACTACCTGCTCAAGAGTACCAATCTCCATAGTTGTGTCTTTGCTGCCCCCGTGTGGAGAAATGTATAATAACCTCAAAAAGGCAAGGAGAAAAGTGTTGTGGTTGCTTGTTTCAAGGT
Organism: Chaetodon trifascialis; assembly: GCF_039877785.1. Classification (NCBI taxonomy): domain Eukaryota; kingdom Metazoa; phylum Chordata; class Actinopteri; order Chaetodontiformes; family Chaetodontidae; genus Chaetodon; species Chaetodon trifascialis. The sequence goes on from NC_092072.1 coordinate 22,896,845, forward strand.
GCTGATAGTTTGGTGTGTCACTAAGGGCTCTGTAGAGCTGGCCTCCACCTCCACCTACACCTCCCTCACCCACAAACACACACTCCATGATCCAACATACTAAACAGTGTTTTATGGGTTAAGGAAACTTATTTCCACTAATAAAAGTATACAACTTATACTAATGACTCTTCCAATGCTGGTTCTCCTCCAGAACACTCTCAATATCACCAACAACAACTACTACTCAGTGGAGGTGGCCAACATCACAGCTCAGGTGCAGTTTGCCAAGACGGTGATTGGTAAATCTCGTATCAGTAACACCACTGCCATCAGTCCTCTGGACATGAAACAGGTACAGCTCAGTGTCTGGTCACCAGTTAACCATTCATCTGTGTGGGTACAACTCTGACTCAATCTTGTCTCCATTTCTGATTCCAGATAGATTATATGGTCCCCACCATCCTCGCAGATGAGATGAACTACATGTAGTAAGTATTGTGTATACTAAAGCAGGCATGGACCACTGGCCATGTTTACACACATGATCTGATCCAGCTATACACTATATTCTGTCTAAGGTATTATCAAGTTGACCTGTTTACATGAGCCTCCAACACAAATAGATAAAGTATGAAGATTTTAAATTTAGATTAGGGATGATGATGATACTGTTCCTCAGAAGGTTTTTCAGGAATGACTTGTTTTATCTCTGACCTTGGCCTAATGCAGGCTGTGGTTTGAGGCAGCTTGGAGCACACAGGGCAGTTTTAAGACAAAGTTTGAACTTCCTATCAATTGATGGTTTTTATATATCCTCACCTTACGACTTTTTACTTTAAAATAAAACAGCACATTGTTATTTCCGTAAATTGTCTGTTTACCAAAGCATTTATCATAAATACAGTTAAAATGGAAAGAATGAATGTGTTGGATTGCATTTTGATTTAAGGGGTGCTCAGAAGTTTGTGCTGGTGTGCCTAAAATCTTCAGAAAGGAGCACCAGTGTCACTAGTGGAAAAAGCTAGTCTGGAGACCTGTCTAATAATTATTAGCATTATTCTTTAATCAACTGAATGTTTATTTGAGAAATAGTTCAGTGTATAATTCTTAAAAATTAATTGGACACATTTGTCAAAGGTACCACAGGCTAAAGTGAGGTCTGGGCAGTAAGAACAGCAAAATGTCAAAGGAAGACTCTATTACATACAGACGTTTTCCATTCCAGGAACTGAATAACCCATAACCTGTACGTGTAAATCATGTCGTACATGAAGCATGTGACCTAAACGTCCACTGCAGCCTCCACTCAATGAAGAACATTCTGAGAGTCCTGTCAGAAAGCTCCTAACTTGGCCTGAAAATTTCTAGCAAGGAGTCCTCGCTTAGGACTAAAAAAAGCTGTGATTGGTTGACAATGAGGATTCATCTGCTGTTGAAAATAGTCCCCCGCTAACGTATGATTTCTTATTGTCTGAGTAACGTAACACTGGACAGCTGTTTTAGGTCTTATGGACTAATGTGTTGTTAGTTTTGGGTTTTCATGGGATTTGTTTATGATTGACAAATCTTGAATAACATCAGCCTTATTCTTGATGCCCAGGAAAGCTGTCTTTGACAGGTATCATCTTTATTATACAGATGTTGTACCAAGGGTCCATCATTTGAATTTGTTTAATCGGTCTCCCAGAGCGGCAAGATTGGCCATTAAATCTTGGTCTTGTTCTGTTATACAGAGAACAACATCACAACTATTTGGTATTTGGCTATCACCATTTTAGTTTGAGTTGTTGGTTGTACAGACTTCATATTAGCTGTCACCTGCTTTCCTCGTGTGATTTCTGGCTGTTACACCCTCTTTCCAGTGACTACTGCACTCTGCAAACCATCAAGGTCCACAACATTGTCGTCATGATGCAGTAAGTTGTGTTGATGTGTCATTTATCATAATCTTGATCTAAACGTTTGAGTTTGTGTGTAGTTTGTGCTTGTGGTCTCACCTCATCTCTCTACACCCTCTGCAGAGTGACCGTCACCACCACATACTTTGGTCATGCAGAGCAGGTGTCCCAGGAGATGTACCAGTATGTGGACTGTGGAGGAAACACCACCTCTATCAGAGGGATGACCAAGACGTTGAGCATTCCACATGCTGCTGAGTAACCCCACCACTGTCCTGCTCACCGGCCTCAAATCAGGGTCTGGAAGCTAGCCTTAGATGGTTTACTGTGTTTTCCCTTCTCCTCCACCTGCAGTCTCTAACAAACTGCTGCTGTCACAATACCACGATGTTTCCTTCAATATCAACACTAGAAGAAATTCACATTAAGATAAGAAAATGATGTTAAGGAAGCACTTTGCAATCACATAGTTGAATGTTCTAAGCTGTTTGCTTAATCAGCTGCAGGTCTGACAATTCATTTCACTTCCTTTGTTTTCTTCTTGTAGCAGCAAGTGGGTATGTTTACACCTTCTCGAGGTGATGCTGATCAGGAATTTTATTTTCCACTCTCTGAAAGCGTAGAGCGTAGCTGCTGTTAAATTTTAGGCCTTTTATCTCAAGGTAACAGTCTCACTGAATTGTCAAGCTTGGCGAGGTTTAAGTTAGCAAATTATGTTTTTGTATTGCTCAAATTTATTTCTCTGGAGTCTTATCCCACTATCACTGCTTAAATACTTGCTTACTTACTGAAGTAGGGTTGGGTATTGTTGATTATTGTTGATTGTTTTTTTTTGTTTTGTTTGTTAAACCTTTGTTGTGGTACCAATACATACCCTTATTTTCTTTCCCCAGTTTTAATTTAAATGCAGGACAGTTTTCAATAAGCAATTCCACAGACACATTTCAGACAGTATTCCAAAAATATTGAAGTTTCATACATGGATGAAATGGTCTGTCACATTAAGTGTTGGCTTACTGTTTTTCATTTCAATAATCCACTTAAAAAACAATTATTAGCTTGATATCTTAACATTGAATTCATATAGAGATAATGAGTTGAAGCTTTTCCTGCTTCACATAATGAAGGTATCATTGATATGTTAGGGATGGGATTAGTCCAACAGTGTTGAAGTGGCATCATAATTTAAGTTATCATGACAACACTATACAACACTGTTTGTGTTATATACTCTGATCTACAGTATGATTTTCCACTTGTGTTCCTAAAACTACAGAAAGACTTGATAGAGGTTCCTACCAAACCATAATGCACTTTATTTAAAACGCATTTAGACTGCACACTTTATTTACAACCCCAAGTCCTCTAAAGCCTGTTCCTCCACCACAGTGTGTCAGGCTCTATAGAGGAGGAGCGACAAAAAGTGATGTCACTGCATGCTTAAGAGTACTCAGATACTGCTGTGTCTGATTTTGGCATAAGCTCATGTTGTTCATAGTGTTTCTCTGACTGTGCTGTCTGCTATGAATTGTGCAGTCTGCTGTCTCACCCACAGTTTCATTAATTGTATTGCTGTTTTTTTGTCTCCTACTTTCTTCTCCACTCCTGGTAGGTTGCAGTCATACCTCTGTGTGTTCTGGTGGTCTAGTTTGTCAAGCGTGAGACATTTTGGGAAATATGCTTTCTTACCGTTTTGCCAATAGTCAGATGAGAATTTTAAATCAATTCTTTTCTATTTGAAGACTAAAGTCTCAGCCACACTAGCACTGAGAAACAGTCATTTCATTTCAACAGAATGCTCACAGTCATTGAAGTGGTGTGTGGGGTAAAAGTAAATCTTGATGCATCTTTCACATCAAGTCCAACTTTGATGAATGTTGCGCTCCTAAACAGCAAACTACCTTAACAAGGCTGATTTTTAAGCGCAAAGTTATCATAGCCTATTAGCTGTGTGGCACCAAATAATTTATATAACCCTAGTAAAGTAAAAACTGCTCCACAAAAGAGGCATGGTTTGAAGACAGTTCTGAGACTCATTATAACGACTGAACCATGAATTAGAAACATCTCGGCTGGTTAGCATCCAGTTAGCTTGCCATCGAGAGAAGTTAACTAGCCCTGCGAGTGGTCACTATGCTTCTAGCACCACCTGTTTTACAAGGATGAATTTCATCTGTCACTTTCTGGTGTGACCAGGCCGGAGCTCCCCTTTAGACAAAGGAAGATAAAGTATATGATGCCGCACAGGGTGTGCAGACAGCATGAGTGCACCAGTCCTTGGCAGGACAAGGAAAATGTTTTGACAGTTACTCTTTATTTAGCTTTGGGTTTATCACTTAAAAGAGACGACAGGCTAGCAGTTCCCCCACACGTCCAGTATTTGTGACAAGCTAGAAAAAAACACTCAACCCATCTCTGGACTGGACATGCAGAGATGAAACAGATGTACATCTTCTTGTCTTTATCTGTGGAAAATGGTGAACAAGCATATTTCCTTAAATGCTGGACTGGTGTAGGGCTGCTGCTGACAATAATGTATTGATTAATCTCTCTATCCATTTCCCAAAGATAGCAACTTCTAATCATCTAAAAGAGAAAAACAGAGAGAAAAACTTCACAGAGCAAAACTGGCAAATATTTGACATTTTTCCTTATTAAATGATTATCCAAATTGTTGGCTATTCATTTTTGAAAACAACTAGTCAATTCCTATTCATTATTTTTTTAAGCTGTATAATGTGAAATTGAATGTCAGCGTATTTGTTCTATATGACACGTTAGAAGCAATGCAGACATGTTGACAGATCGTCGGACCACTGAAGCCTTTCAGTCAATAACTCACGAAGGGCTTTTTTACTATTATTATTATTATTATTATTATTAATTGTGGTAATAAAAGATTTTTTTTTTCATCATGTAGTGAGAATCTACAACTTACTAACATTTCTTAGGGGAACCCTGTAATTTAATTGCCTTTTTGACTTGCTGTTTTGCACATTATGCGTACTAATCACTACCACATTTTTCTACCTGTGTTGTTGTCATCCTAGAAATGGTGTTCTCATTTTTCTACCTTAGAATGTATATTTTTTCATCTTTGATTAAAATCATCCAGTTGTGTCTCCAAGCTATTTTGAATTTGAAAAACATCTGGCATATCTGGAATTGTAAATGATTCATGTGAACATCCTGTAAATACTAAGAAATTGTGTTTATAATATCTTCATACAAACTTTGGAAAACTACATCTGTCGCAGTGAGTAAGCTTTAAAGAAAAGCATACCTGATTTTTTACCCAAACGTACACCTTGTGATTGGTAAACAATCCCTATGTGTAACATTCAAAAGGTTGTTTTAGACTCCTACCTCTAATGTCATTTTAAATTTTGTTGGTCATTATTCGTAGTGACTTGTGGGAGCATGAATAAAATTTGAAAAATGATTGTCTGTGTAGTGATTTTGTGTGTGTGTGTGTGTGTGTGTGTGTGTGTGTGTGTGTGTGTGTGTGTGTGTGTGTGTGTGTGTGTGTGTCTGTGTATACATATATATATACACAACCCTGTTTCCAAAAAAGTGGGGACACTGTAAAATATAAATAGAATGTGATGATTTGCAAAACACTGGAACCCCATATTTAAATAAAAATAGCACAAAGACAACATATCCTCATTTAGAATTTTATGCCAAAACCCTAAAAAGTTGTTTCAGAAAAGTTGGGACAGGGTCACATTTATCACTCTGTTGCATCACCTCTTCTTTTAACAACAACAAACATAAAATACAACAAAGGAGAAACATTTTCAATGGGTGACCAGTCAGGAGGACAGTTTAGTCGGACTCTTTTACTGCAGTCATGCTGTTGTAATTTGTGCAGAATGTGGATGGTATTGTAATGACATCTTCTTGGCAACATAATGTTGCTCCAAAACCTGTACATACCCTTCAGCATAAATGTTGCCATCACAAATGTGCAGGTTGCCATGTGCACTAATGAACCCCCATACCATCACGGATGCTGGCTTTCTATTGTGCGCTCATAACAAGCTGGATGGACCCTCTTCCCTTTAGCCTGGAAGATGTGGCATGGCCATGATTTCCAAAAACGAACCACAGGAACGTTTTCAACGTCACCTCAGTCCATCTTAAATGAGCTCGGGACCAGAGAAGAGGGCAGTGTTTCTGGATCTGGTTTATATACGGCTTCCTCTTCGCATGGTAGAGTTTCAACTTGTGGATCTGTGTGCATGCAGCAACAAACTTTGTTCACAGATAATGCTTTTTGGGAGTGTCCCTGAGCCCATGCACTGATGTGCTCTACACAATCGTGTCTGTTTTCAATGCAGTGCCATCTGAGGTTTGAAGGCCCGAAGATTACAGTCATCCAATATTGCTTTTTGGTCTTGTCTCTTGGGTACAGAGATTTCTTCAGATTCTCTGAATCTTTTAATGACATTATGTGCTGTAGACAATGAAATCCCCAAATTCTTTGTGATTTTATGTTGAGAAAGATAACTTAAATTGTTGCACTATTTGCCAGCACAGTCTGTCACAGATTGGCAAACCCCTCCCCTTCGTTACGCCAGAAAGACTCAGCCTCTCTGGGGTGCTCTTTTTACACCCAATCATGTTACTAACCTGCTGTCAATTAATCTAATTCATTGTGAGATATGAAGGATAGTTATTGATACCAATAACTGACTTAATGTCGATTAAATTTTTAATATGAATTAATAATAACAGGTCACCACCCTGAGATCAGGGACCAATAACCAAGCAGTGGATAAAGTCTCATAAAGGGGGCAGTTCGCTTAAAATGTCAGTGTTTTACATTTATCAGGTGAACAGTGAATTGTTGAATCCAAGCACTGACCCTTGCAAGCAGCTGTTACCAACACACATATGCACAAATAATCACATTTTTTTACTTGAGCAATACTGATCAACAATCAATAATTCTTTATTCAATTTGCATCTATTGTCCAACTACAACACACAAAAAAACTACAACTACAGTTCATTTACCAATGAACTGTATTTATGTTGTGCTAGTCACAGCAACCACTCAAAATCAGCATTCACCCCTTCACATACACGTGAACACAATGGCGGCTATGTGCCCTCTACTTGTTATGAGCAGTAACCATTCACACACCGATGGCATCTGTAGCAATTTGGGGTTCAGTATCTTGCTTTGTCTTCTTACTTAGACATGCAGACTGCAGGGGCCACAGACTGAACCACCAACCACCTGATAAGTGGACGGCCACTCTACTTCCTGAGCCACAGCTGCCTCAGCTATAATATGAACAGCCACACTAACAAGCATAACGGCAGCAAGCAAGCAAGCATGTTGTGTGTGTGTGCAAACATGGTGTGTTTTTTTTCCAGTGTTTTGTGTATGTCTGTGTGTGTTTGAGAGAGAGAGAGAGAGAGAGAGAGAGAGAGAGAGAGAGAGAGAGAAGGCAAGATGGTGGATGTGACCATGTCAGTGGCTGTGTCACAAGAGTCTGAAAACCTCGAGAAGAAGCACAATGGAGGACTTGTTTACATGCCTCTTAACACAGAGAGCAATGTTGAATTGTACCTTCTCTGCAAGTGTGTGAACATCTGTAAAGGCACGTGGATGTGTGTGTGTGTTTGTGTGTGTGTGGGTTAGTAAAAGAGAGAGAGGGAAAGGCGCCAAAGCAAAGCAAAAAGAGATCTTAATTGCCACAGAAAGATTCAATAACTGTCTCTTTATCACACAGGAATGGCGCACCAACTCAGCTCAGAATCTATCAGCTGTGGTTCTGGTCTTTTTGCAGATAAAGTGCAGCTTACCGGCTTTATCGCAGTGGCAGAAAAGCAACACACAACATAACAAAGCCCAATGGTCCAGGGCACAATCAGTATAATGTGTTGAGTGCACAGAAACAAGCATCAAATACAATGAATGAGGTATCTAAAACAGCAACAACAGGACTTGGAGATTCATTAATTTCACAATAAAGCTTAAACAATAAAGAAGCTTACAGTGATAAGCTAGAATTAACTGATTGTCCAGACAAAAGCCTCTTACCTGAGATCGTCCAGCAAGTTAAAGGACTGTTGCCAAGGTTACTTCAAAAATAAATGTTTAATGCACCTCCTGTAGCAACTCACATCTCAATGGAAAGGTGAGGTGGGGCAGGGAGCACTGATTGTTATATCCTTGATGACATCATGACCGGGTCGTGGGGATTCCCTTGAGTACCAGTCAGTCTCCTCCAGTGTGAAACAAGATTGGAATTCAAGCCAAATCCGACACTTAGGTGTGATTTGCAAGGCCTGACAGGACATTGGCAGTATTTCTTTGTTCTCTGTCATGAGGTTTTTATCCATCAGGCTTCAGATTGTACATGTAGCCTTTCTTTGTTTATCCATGTGGTGAGGTCCCAACAATGCCACCCCTACAGTCAAACACAGTGGTAGCAACATCAAGTCGTGGGTATGGTTTTCTGACAGGGCCTGGGAGATCACTCAGAATGGAAGGAATGATGGATGCAGAACAATATCGAGCGATGCTAAAAACTTTTTCCAGACTGCTCAGGATCTCAGGCTGTGGTGAGGGTTTACATTTCAGCAAGACAAAAACCCAAAGCATACCACCAAGAAAACACAAGTGACTTCAGGAAAATTCTGACACCTGAACCCAATAGAGCATCTCTGAAGAGATCTGAACATGGCTTTGCACTGATGCTTCCCATTCAGTCTAGCTGAGCTTGAACAATTCAGTTCCAAATTCCAAAAGAATTGGAGAAAATTCCAAAAGAAAGGTGTGCCAACCTTGTTGGATCATTTCCAAGAAAACTTTAGGCTCTCATTGCTGCCAAAGGTGCTTGAACAAAGTATTAAATCAGTGATTGTCAAATGGAAGCCTGCAGGCCACATCTGGCCCACCAAAACTGGAGGCGTAGTCTGTCCTGAGAGCGATGATTAGCTTGCCAACCCCTGGCAAAGAGCCAAAAAGTCTGTAATTCACAGTTCAATCCTATTCTGTGGACCCACCATCAAACAGCCTCAACTTTCAGACAGACCATTCCCTAGAGCTGCCAGCAGTGCACTGGTCAGACCACAGGAGATAGTTGTCGGAGAATCATGAAGCTTGTCTGTTAGATGCAAGATGCATGCACTGACTGCCTCTTTGGCTGATTTTTCATGAGAGCATTTTCCCGGGAAGTATCTGGTTATCATTGTGGATTTTCAATGTTTTGTTCACATTGATTTTGGCTAATGAAGTAGTATTAATTTGTAAGAAACAGAAAATATTAAACAATAATAGGCTAATTAGGCCTAAATATTTATTATTATTATTTGAAAGTCTGGATCCCTGTTCTCCACTTCAGTATCCCCATCCACAGGTCAACAGCTGGCTTTGGGTCAAATGTCTCTGTGGTCATCTTTGACAGGTGAATGTGGATCAAGGCTGAGAGACGAGCGTGTGACAATGTGAGATCCTCTCTTGCTGCTCAAAGACAGTGTAAGAGACCATTTAACCACCTTGTTGATGTTGGATTGCTTGTATTACCAATCTGGACCAAGTCACACACAGAGGATGCTGCCAAGCCTGATCCTGCTTGCTTTAAGTGCTTTCATTCTCAGTGGAGTATCTATCAAGTTGCAATGTGTGTTGTTGTTTTTTTTTTGTTTTTTGTTGTTTTTTTTTGTTATTTGTTTGTTTTTTTTTATGTCCTCCAATCCATCAGAGAGCAGCCCCCCAAAATCAAAATCTTCATCAGAGGAAGACATGTGATGTGTGTTCAGCCTTATGAAATCAGTCAGTGTGTTTTGTGATTTGGCAAGTGGGCTACTGGACTTTTCAGCTTGACTAGCTTGTTTGTTTGTGATAGCTTAGGCCACAATTATGTGCTCCTTACTCTTTTCATGTTGATCAAATAATGGATGATTGAAATTCTTTGAGCATGTATAAAATGCACCTGTTTTGTCTGCTAGATGTGGATCCAAGCCAGTTATGTGCACCTATGGGAATAATAATGATGTAAAATGAGCAATGTGCATCATAAAACCATCTTTAACTAATCTTTCATATACAGTCTTTCAGACTGTATGTATGAGGATAAATGAGTCTTTGCAGGGGTTCAGCCTCACTCGGGGATACTGTGCCCTCTGCTGGAGGACAGAAGCTGGAGCTCTCTGTGTAGGATGAGGGTGGGGTCAGATACAAGGTCAAAAAGAGCTTGTTTGGTCACAGACTGTTTGTAGATCAGCTGGAGAGGTGGCTGATTTTTCACACCCTTGATTTTCATGGTGGATTTGTTGAACTTTGAAATACAGAGTCACAGACGTACTCCTGGGGAATTGGATGAAGACAGATTATTGATCACTCTAGCCACTTCATAGTAGAAGTATTGAATACATATTGTTATTTTTGAAGATTCTTTGATGCCTGTGAACACACTTGGCTGAATGGTACAAGTTGACAATGAAACTCAATAATACTGTAGACAATCCCAACAATCCTAAAAGCCTACAGGAACTGGAAGCATTGTGCCATATTAGCCACTTGAGGGCTTTTATTGTGAAATATCAGGGCACGAAATGAATCATTTTACACAACCTTATTATTATTTTTATAGTTGTTATACCACCAGTATTATAGAAAGCACAATAGCCAATATCATCCATCCATCCATCCATTTTCTATGGATGGATGGATCCATCCCTTTCGGGGTCGCGGGGGGGCCGGAGCCTATCTCGGCTGTCAACGGGCGAGAGGCGGGGTGCACCCTGGACTGGTCGCCAGCCGATCGCAGGGCACATACACACACCATTCATACTCACACTCACACCTAGGGGCAATTTAGAGTCACCAATCAACCTAATCGAATCGAACCTGTGACCTTCTTGCTGTGAGGCACGCGCACTACCTGCTGCGCCACCGTGCAGCCTGCCAATATCATCAAAATTTGTTATTTGACATACATAGCCAGACATAGCAAAACAACGAACAGCATGAGACACTCACAGACATTTTAAACTGCTTGGAGGCCAAAAGTTTAAAATTAACCAGTTTGATTAGACCCCCTTTTTTAAAAGAAATTCTCTCTAATTCATTCAAATTATAAGGCGGAAGACAGTCTGTCTGAGTTCAGTATTTATCCCAGGGGGAGCCAGAGTGAAACCAGCCTGAGATCTGCCCTGAGCAGTGGTTTTAAATTAGAGAAGTGATGGCAGCTTCTCTTCCTGTTGTTAGGGAGGACCAGCCTACTCCTTCTACAGTACACAGTGATGAGATGGTATTTATCTCATATATGCAAAACACTACAATAAACTGCATCAAGTTGTTTTGAGGTCAGTGGAGCAGCATGTGAATAAAGTAGCACAGACGTGCTTGTTGACTGTATAATCAATTTCCTCAAGACAGAAATTGGCTTTATTCTTATATAGTTATCCTGTTTTTGCCATGAGTTTCTAAACCAACTGCTCCACATGCTGTTTAAAACTGAGCCTGCTGTAGAGACAAATTCATAGATATCTATAAGATTGGACAATTTCAATTTCAGTATCATAATGTCTGAAACACATTATAGGAAGGCTATAATCTAAATATAGCTTGAGTTTACGAAAAAAAACCCAGAAAAAAAACCCTTCACCTAAGCCCCCTATGCCATCTGTCCAAATGCACGCGCGCATGCGCGTGCACACACACACACACACACACACACACACACACACACACACACACACACACACACAAACACACACACACACACACACACACACACAGATACAAAGCAGCATCTTTGTGATCAGCCATTGTTCTAAAATCAGGGGGAGGGAGAGAAATCTGATTACTGAGCAGCTGCAGTAAAAATTGAATATACAGTAACCAGGTTCAAAATAATATCCTGCCTAATCTAATTTCATCCAGTTACCTACTGTCTTGTACTGTAAACTGAATGTTCAGTGTTCCTAATTTAGACAACAGCATCAGTTTGAGTGAATAACAACATTTGGCAGCAGTCAGATCATCTTCAGATCATCGGATTAAACATCTTGCTGCAACATTGCTTGCTTGTTCTTCAAAGCTGCCTTGTCGGCCCGTGTGAACTCCAGTGGTGTGTGACACAACAGGCACTTACATTACTCACAGGAAACTGTGACATCCTCTTCAACATGTGATTAATCATATGAGATACTGTATCAGTGTGGCACATCTTGAATGTGTGAGTGTCTGCAGAGTGTTTGAATAGGTTCAATCAGCTGCTATTTAAAACTGTCCATCATGATAGAAATGTAGTCAGATTGTGTGTTACTGCTCAATTTTTTTTCACTTTGATGATGTAGTTTTGCATGACGGCATCTAAGTAGCTTGAATGATGTCACCCCTTAGTCCTGTAACTGTTAGTCCATAAACTGGTTAGGTAACTAGTTAGCAACCTCACTCACTGACTGTAACACAACTGAATGAAACATGAAACACAGAAGACAACAACCCCACATGAATTTCAGTCTTAGCACCGATAGATGCCAACATTCAGGGCTGGTGCCCCAGAAGCCTCCCCTAACCTTGCTGTACTACAGAGGGGATAAGCAATTTGAGACCTAACAGGTGAAAGGTATTTCACCTTGTATGCATACTTGATTAAGTGGTACCTAGGCCTCTCAAGCAAACAAGCATCACAGAGTCTCCCAATTTTCTATCAGACACAGATTCACCACCAGTCTTGATTAACCAAAATAAGCCAATTTCAGCCTACTGCAGAACATATTCCCATAGGTTTAACTTTACTGTGGGTATTATCTGTGTCGCGCACAGCCCCAAGCTGCCCCAGAAAACAACAACAACAACAAAAACATGTTGGTGCTGTGGGGGTCCAAGGGGACCTTATTTTCATCAGATTTTAGTCTGAGGTCACTATTATTTTACTAAAAGCAGTTCCAGTGCTGTGGTTTGTTCAGAAGCCTGACGGAAATTCCTTAAGGATGGTATTTTCTGTAGGAAAGGAGTGCATTTGCACTGAAACTATCTTTTCCAATATCCTGCTGATTAATAGAAGTTCCGATATCGGCCTATAGATGGTGAGTGCATTGCAAATGATCTCACAACATTACACAACTTTGCTTCAGTCTTGCCATTTAGGAATCTCTTTTGAACCAAAAATTCCATTTTTGTCTTTCTTAAGGTTCAGATGCCATCAAAAAAAACACAGTGATGGTCAGAAATAGGTAAGTTGAATACTGAAACATTGTCAATATTTAACCCCGTTTTTATTACAAAGTGGCTTCATTTACATGCTGGGTAAGTCCAAAGCTGCCCACTGAAGTCACAAGCTCCATGGCTTTGCAGTCATTCATTTTGTTGAAATGAACATTTAGATCTCCATCCAGGATTAATCTGTCATAGTGATGCCAAGTGTGATCAGCTCTCAGAATTCCTGCATAAACAGCAATAAATATCTTAGTGGGCGATACAATGTAAAGATGAGAACTGATAATTCTGCTCTGAGCTCAAGAGCAAGATATTCAAATGATGAGTGAGTTTACCCAGGTCAATGTCATTACGCACAGAGCCAGAGAGTTATTTTGTAATTGATTTTCAAAAACGCAGCGGTTACAAGCATTTTCTGATTTAATGTCGAAATAATTACCTTTATCAGACAAACATGAAGTATATATTGTGATATTTCTACATTTTGAGTTCTCTTTCACAACTGCAGCACTCTTTCTGAGTTTGTCACTGTTGTACCAGAGAATTAGTTTGTTTTCAAGGTCTCCAGGTGAAAACCTTGTAAATGGTAATCTGAAAACTGGTGTGCATATGTTGGGCAAAAAGTGATGAAATATTAAAACTTGAGTTTCAAAAGGGCAAATCGTTATTTTGAAATTTTTATGGATATATGCTGTATTTTTGCATATGCAAAGGAGAAAGTTTACTTTATTCAAGACTTATCTCTGTCTCAACAATACACTCTCGACAGATCTGGAGCAAGTGTATTAAGCTAATAGACAAAAATGAGGGAAAAAAGTAAGGCACAAACATTACATTTGTACTGTATCAAGTATATTATAGGGATAAGCAATAATCCTTCAGTAATGTCTAATGGTGATGAGGGGAGAAGTGACCCCATCCACTTCGAAGACCATTCATAATCTTATGTTATAGAACATCTTTGCTCTGGTCTGAACTCTGTAGTTTCAAAGATGGTCTGGAAAAAAGAAATGAGGGATCCTGGAGGCAGGGGCATTTGCTCTTAACCTACTGTTTGTTCTCTGCAAAGTCCAGTCCATTCATATGTCATGTTTACCGGGTAAGGTGGGATTGATAGACTCTTGAACAGGTTTCTCTGTTTTGTCTGGCTGTACCTGGGCAGTGTCTGTGGCAGGCAGAGACATCCAATTATTTATATTAACAAATTTAAATTCGAATAAGATGTCTATGAGTTGGAGAGACGAGAGCAACTTTGTTAACAATACCATGTTGTATGCATTAACGTTAGCCAACCAGCTAATATACACATGACTTTATTAGCACACTTGTGATAATCTGTAATCACTAACGTTAACTTAGCTAGCTCACACTGTGTTCGAAATGGCTCACTGTTTAACAATTCACTATGTAGTGAACTACATGTGTAACATCTTAGCAATGTCACTAGCAATTCTTTTTTAATTAAACATTTATTGTTCAAATTCTGATGTGTATCCATCAAACCAACTCCTGACATTATGATTTATCTGTATTGTATCACTGTAATCTTGCTCTAAGGACAGACCATATTGAGTGTTGTCACTGCTGAGTCTGAAGGCAACACAGCAAAACTCCTTAATAACAAGTGATGACAAACACATTCTGTATATCATCCGACTATTCCCACTATTCGAGGAGCTACTCAATTCAGTTCAATTCAATTCAATTCAATTCAATTCAATTCAATTCAATTCAATTCAATTCAATTCAATTCAATTCAATTCAATTCAATTTTATTTGTATAGCACCAAATCACAACAAAAGTTGTCTCAGGAGCAAGCACTTGGAGACAGTGGCGAGGAAAAACTTCCTTTTAACAGGCAGAAACCTCAGGCAGAACCAGGCTCTGGGTGTCATCACAAGCCTGAGCCAGCCCTAACTATAAGCTTTATCAAAAAGGAAGGTTTTAAGCCTACTCTTAAATGTAGAGACAGTGTCTGCCTCCCGGACAAAGACTGGAAGATGGTTCCACAGGAGAGGAGCTTGATAGCTAAATGCTCTGACTCCTGTTCTGCTTTTTGAGACTTTAGGAACCATAAGTAGACCTGCATTCTGGGAACGCAGTGTTCGAGTAGGGCAATAAGGTACTATGAGCTCTTTAAGATAAGAAGGTGCCTGGCCATTTATGGCTTTGTAAGTAAGGAGGAGAATTTTAAACTCTATTCTAAACTTTACAGGGAGCCAGTGCAAAGTGGCGAGTATTGGAGAAATATGATCTCGCTTCCTGGTTTTTGTCAGAACACGTGCTGCAGCTTTCTGGAGCAACTGGAGAATATTCAGCAATGAATTTGGGCAGCCTGATAGTAAGGAATTGCAATAATCCAGCCTGGAAGTTATGAATGCATGGACTAGTTTTTCTGCATCATTTTGAGACAAAATATGCCGGATTTTTGCAATATTATGTAGGTCGCTCTGCAGTGCGGCTGCTGTTGTCTCTCCCCTGTGGTGGTGAATACAGCCGAGTGCAGTAGTCTCCATCTTGGAGCTCTGGCTTCATGCAAGTTGGTGCTATGAGGTAGGCTTGCTGGAGGAGTTAATTTAAATCGTAGTCGGTCTCTGCCTGGTCCTGTCTGTACTCAAATTTTCTCTGTTCTTGGGTGTTGGTCGGCAGTTGGCAGAGTGCGCAACGGCCATGCATCCTCCTCTCTCCATTACGCTGTTGCAAAGCCCCCCCCCCTTTACTTCTCAGGCCCCTACGCACAGTAGATGTTGGATCATAGTTGCTTGGTCATTTTATAATTGCAAATCATTTATAATATTTATATTGTTGGCAATAAACTTTGGTGCTGTTACTTTTACATTCCAGTCTCTGTCTGTCTCTTGGACCTGTGAGCCTTATTCTTGTGTCCCTGGTAAGGGTGAAACTTCCTTCCACTACTTCCTGGGGTTGACATTACCCTGGGTGTCGACAATACATTACCATTCCTTGGTATATCAGCCATCTCCAACTTGCAACATACAGTAAATTGGTTCCCAGCTAAATGATGAACACATCGTGGGCACTGTTATGCTCACAATAATGTATCCACCATTTTACAGCCCCTCCTTTTACCATGCTCTTCCTGGAGGCTCACCCAGAAACACCCAACCGGTTTCAGAGCTGCTCAATCACACAGAATGAAGTCGTCCAGTCAGTCATTCACACCTGTTGAACCAAGTTCCACTCATTCCCAGTCTCCACTGATTTACATGATTAGACCAAGAGTTCTCAAATCAATGAAAATGTGTTAGTGTGTGTGGAATGGAATGGAAGACGAAATTCAGTGCGAGTTAGCGCAGCACCTAGACAATCTACAGTGCAAACACGCTAAAGTTGTGTGTAATTCATCTTCAAAGACGGAAGCGGTGGCAAGTATTGTTTGATTTAATGACTAAATGACATTTACAGGATGAGCGTGAAGTATATTGTGATTAGTTTCTATGCTGTCAGAGAGACAAACATTAGTGGAACTGAGCAGCAAATTCCAAAATGACAAGACTCATCTACAACGGGATCTATGAGTGGCCATGACTGGATGTAATCACTGAATGCAAGCATGATGTAAGGAGAGACAAGCGGCTCCCGCCAGCCAATCAGATGCAAGTTGAGTTGAGCATCAAATGTTGTCAATTTGATATGTTAATGTTGCTGCCCCCTAGTGGCCAAAAACAATCAATTGATGCAGCTTTAATCTACACATGATTTCACTTGCAAATCACACCATCTTTTAAGGCTAGAATAGATGTGTCAGTATCTACATTATAAAACAATAAACAATATATTAATGATTTTGTTAGTTATTTAAAATGATGCACACATTTATTGAAATATAAGTCTCTTCATTTAGTTCCTTCATTTGCTTTTTCTTCCAGTATACACATTTGCGCTGAAAAGCTCGATTCATGCATGTGTATTTGAGGATACTGGTGTGTGTATGTTGGCAACATGTGGACACACCCACTGTGTGGGCTAAAGAAAGCCAAAGCAGAAACACTGCTGCCTCACACTCAGTCAGTCAGTCAGTCAGTCAGTACTCAGGAACAGAGCAGCGGTGTGTTCCACCATCCCCTCATCTCCTCACTCATCTTCCGAAGCTAACAGCAACAGCAGACATGGTGCTCCACCACAAAGAGTTCACCAATGCAGGCAAGACATCAGGCCTGCAGATTTGGAGGATCGAGAATCTGGAGCTGGTCCCTGTGCCAGAGAGCTTATATGGGAACTTTTACACTGGAGATGCTTATGTGACTCTCTACACTGTCAAACAGAGAGACAGCTTCTTCTACCACCTGCACTACTGGCTGGGTAAGTGAGTCCCCCCCGTCCCCCCCCCCCCCCCACTGACAGGGACTGCGTAAATAAGAAGAGCTTCTCTTCATGCTGTCATGCATGCAGTCAAAATGCAGTGTTTTGTTTGTTACTAGGTCAAAGATGACTCCTTGCAAAATGAATGGTTAATGTAGTAAATATCTTAATATTTTTGCACAAAATAAGTATTTGAATCCTACACAAGCATCATTTAAAGTTTGTAATGTTTGCCACATTTGTAACACTATCCATTGCTTCGCTGAGTCGGATGAATGTTTCCATTCAAGTTATGTGACTCACTGATTGCTGCGAGCGTTACACATCTAAGTTTTCAGACATCACTGATGCCTCATCCAGCATCTAACCTTTCATCTGATATTTTGAGTGACACATGGATAGAGAAATACATATATTTCAACAAACTTGCTGGTCACCCTGCAGTTAAACTCAACCAGAGTGATGTCTGTATTTGAAACTGCGTCTCCGACTTTTTCTACATAAAAAGCTGCTTGTCCTAGATTCTTTTTAATATCGCAATGTCAAATTTGACTTTTATGTGAAAATGCAAGAAATGCTGATCTGACAAGTGGAAACATGCCAACACCAATATATTGATCTTTTTGTGAGTCAATATAAGAAAGTAAAAATAGAACCATGTCGAGGGAAAGAAGATCAAATGGGCTGGTGTGGTGTCAGATCCAGGTAGCTTCTGCTGTCCTCTTCTGGGTTTGTTTCCAGTTTGGTAAATTGGCACCATTAAAAGTATGCAAAATTAGCTGTAGTCGTTCGTGTTTGCTATGAACCACATGACAAACCACTATGACTAGTTTAGTTTCATACTGCAGAAAACTTGATGTTTCTCCACTGTTTTCTGTGATTTCTAAATGAACTTTTGGATGTTTATTCATGTGGGACATCTGAGATATCCTCAGGAAGTGCACGCCACAGTTGAGTATTGACTCTGTGAAGGAACGCAGTTTTAATTCTCCTCATGCAATATCATCGCCACGTTTCTCCCTCCTCGCCTCACCCTCAACACTTCTGTGCTCCCTTTGGGAGGATTTTGACTTTCTGCTTCTGTTTTGGCTTAGACTTACATAATGTTCATGTCTGTTACAGAACACATCCTGCAATTTCCTGATGGTTAAAATGCCGTCTGGAAAGATGAGTTAAACCCAAGTGGTGGAAAAACTTGAAGGGGGGATAGTGAAATACTACCACTAATAGTAATAATAGTAATAATAGTAATAATAGTCAGAATAATAATAATAATAATAAGAAGAAGAAGAAGAAAAAGACGAAGAAGAAGATGCAGGAGAAGTCACAGGGGGCTGCCTGTCCATTGTTAGTGAAGCTGTAATTTATTTGGACTCAATCACATACACCGTCCTGCTGCCCCAAATACTCACTAGAGCACCAAATGTGGATTAATCTGCTGCTGAAAATAGTCCCCAACAATGCTGGGCTTGTACTTTTTTTGTTTGTTTCTGAAATATATGATGCATTTCAAACCCTTGACACATAAAACCAAAGTAACATTACCAGTATAGGGAAGTGAGAAAACGTATTTTTCTTTGTGTGTCAGTATGTGTGTCTGACCTCTGCCTGCATTTTCTCAATTTGACAAAGCATGTTCCAAAATAAGAGTGAATCAGAGGTTGGCATTCACCAGCTGGTGAGCTCTGAAGGAGAGGATAGGAACAAAGAGCGATATAAAGTTGTCCTGTTTTCTGTTGGACATGTAGCTGCCTGCGGTTAGCTTAGCTAGTTTGCCAAAGTATCAGTTTTTCCTTTGCAACAAATCTAAGGCAACATCCCTACAATAGAAGCATGCAGTGTATGTATTGGAAACAACTTTAATTAATTAATTAATTAATTTTTTTGTTTTGGAATTTTGAAAAAAACAGTGTAGTAGGTTGATCGTTTGCTAGTGGTAGTTTTGTGAATTTGTGCATTGAGGTTTGGAAGTGTAGATTTGTGTTGCTGCAGGGGTACACTGGACTGTGTGTGTTATGGCAAATGTAATCATGGGCAGGGTGTGTGTGTGTTGGCACTGAGCTGGGGAAGATGAGCCAAAATTAGATGATGTTGTGTTTACAAACAGTGACCACTAATTCCTGTATAGTTTACCTTTAAAGTACAGGCTGATGAGTGAGTTGTCATCCCTTATTGACAGTCTTTAGATAGTCCTGAACCTGAACATCAATGTGGTAAGTGACACCAGAAATGCTGACATGAGGGCTGTTCTCACTCTCTCTTTGCTGTCAGTGTTGGACAGACTGGAGAGCTAATTTACGTCTAGTGAAGAGGAAGTACTGATTAATTTTGAATGACTTGTGTGCATGCTATAATTTGTATGTGCCCCAGAGCAGAATACAAGAGAAAATGGTATTATGAGACCTATTCTGTTCAGGAAACGAGATCTGATTACACAGCATGTAAGATAAAATACCAGACAGGCTCATGGGGAAAATAATGGAGAAATAATTATTACTGTTAAAATAAGCAATTTTTGCAGCACCTGTCAGCACAAACACTCTTATCTAGTCGAGGTGCACAGAGATATTAGAGATATAGAGTTATTTGTATCTGTTTAACCAACAAAATTATCTGTCTCTGTACTTGTATTTGGATAGAAGACTAGAAGTGGCCCTGGTTTATACCAGAAGTCATGTTAAATTGGGCAAATATTGCATTTTTAAATCTAATATTCATTGCTGTGCAGTTCCTTCAAAGCATCATATTCATTTAATACTGTACCTTTCTCTCTTTTTTTAACTAAACTAATTTTGTGTTTGAAAGTCAGATACTAATGCACCGCCTACTACATACTCAATCAGCATTTACTGTATACGGTCTACTAAAAGAATGATTAAGTACGCAACTTCCAGCAGACTGTTCACACTGAAGTGTATTACAGCAATATGTCTTCTCTGCATTACATGGCTGTAGCCATCACAGAAGCAGAAGGAGGCTGCAGAGCTGAGCAGTTAACTGCAAGTGAGAAGAGCCAGAAGGAAGCGCTGCTGACTCAAAGCACCACTTAATTTTGATACTACAATAGCAATAGCAAATTTATTTCTATTGCACATTTTGTACACAGGGGCAATTCAGTGTGCTTTACATGAATGAAAGAAAATTTCCCATTAAAAGAAAGAACAAAGTACATTAAACAATAATAATGCAAGATAATAAAAAATGAACATACATAATGCCATCACTTCTGATGTGCAAGCAACATAACAGGAGATGAGACCCAAATGTAGACTTCTGAGGAAGAGCTGGAGCATCCAGGGTGATTTTCAGCGGACACCAAAGCCCTGTGCATTTCAAGTCCACCCTGAGACAGAAGCTTGTCCGCCCTAAGGACAAAACACCCATGCATAAGAAGAGCAATGTATGCAGTCCAAGGCAGCAAGGAATGCACAGACTTGTATATTACAAAACGATCGCTTCACAAGAGCATGGCACAACACTGGAGAGCCAACATCTCAGGTCAAGACTCAGCAGTCCACATACCCCTTAAGGACAATGTACACTCATTTGAGGACAATAATGTACAGATTTTGGCCAGGGAAGGCATGGCCAAAGTTTGCGGTTTGAAAGAGGAGTGAAAGAAGTCATCCATATCGAACTGCAAGGACCATCACTGAACAGAGGAGGCGGTCTACAACACCACTTATCCACCATTTAGAATAAAGTCCTGAGATCCCTCCCTAGGCATCTTAACAGCCTTAACAGCCATTCACACCATGTGACCCTAATGACTCACATGATGGCTGGATGACCTCAAGGTTTGAATGATCCTGTAAAAGGATAAATGCCTGGGACTCCCCACCTGTCAGTTAGAGCTGAAGAAGCCTCTTTGAATAAGAGGCAAAGATCTTCTAGAACCTCAATTAAGTCCACTTGCCTTTGTAAAGCACTTGGAAAGATGCTACTAACGAGCAACACCAAATGCACACATTGCACCCGCAACACTGTAAAATTTTGTGGTTAATAGCATGCTTCCTTCCTGCAGCACTGAAACGTTCCATTTCCTGTGAGAGTAGAAAGTCAATATGACTAAGATGTTTGCTTATTCTTGTCCTCTGTCTGAGAGCCCATCATCATTAATCATTAACTAGTCTACTGAACATGCCAATGGACATCTCACATAGCTGCTCCCTTCCTGTCACAAATACTTTTCATGCAGTTTGTGTAAATGTAGAGTGACTGAGAGACAGCTGAGCTGTCTGCTGACACTGCTGTCACCAGTCAACAGTCATTATAGTGAACTCATCAATCATCATCAGTCTAGTATTTTGTAGGCTACAGTGTAATGTGAAGTGTTACTCAAATGTGCATTTGTGAGCTCAATTTGAGTGATGAATTTTATCATTTTTATTTGCATTGTAACCATTATTTTCCTTTTAATTAACTTTTCATGTGCTCCTGAATTTCAAAGCACTTTCAGTCAGTATGAGCTGTATGAATTAATCAATGATCATCCTTCTGACAATTAATAATGATGATTGAGATATTACCACAAAAATGTGAGGAGTTCAACTGACATGTCTGATATTGCCTTTATCTATTTGTTATTGTTCTTGTTGCATCCCCTTTCTGCAACTACAGGGAAACCGTGACTTGACAACCAGAAGAGTCAAAGTAGAAATGAAGATGATTATTCTTTATTGTTTCACTTCACGTATACACAAGAATGCAGATGTAAGAAATGAAACTATAAAACAGTCTATTTATATGTAAAGGGCTTTTATTCCAACATGTGCCTTTGTCATTGAAAGTCTACAGTATGTCATTGTCAATCAAGTAAATATTGACAGTGACTCGCAGTAATCAGATTTTCATTAAAACTGTTAACAGTGTCAGACAGAAATGAGCCCCACATCAGCACTTTTTCATAATAATAATAAAAATAATAATAATAATAATGAATTGGGCGGCACGGTGGTGCAAGCAGGTAGTGCTTGTGTTTATTTTATTTTTGACATTATATTGTCTCACAATAATTTAGCTTCTTCAGGCTATGACCAATGTTCCGTATCTTCCAGTGTACTGAGCAGATATCCAGATAATGGATATCCGCACAGGGCTGTACGGTGGAGCAGCAGGTAGTGCGCGTGCCTCACAGCGAGAAAGTTGCAGGTTCGATTCCTGGGTCGGGCCTTTCTGTGTGAAGTTTGCATGTTCTTCCCGTGCATGTGTGGGTTCTCTCTGGGCACTCCGGCTTCCTCCCACAGACCAAAAACATGCTCATTAGGTTAATTGGTGACTCTAAATTGTCCGTAGGTGTGAGTGTGAGTGTGAATGGTTGTTTGTCATGTGTGTTGCCCTGCAATCGGCTGGCGACCGGTCCAGGGTGTACCCCGCTTCTCGCCCATTGAAGCTGGGATAGGCTCCAGCCCCCCCGCAACCCCGAAAGGGATAGGCTGTATAGAAAATGGATGGATGGATAATAATAAAACATGCTTAGTGTTTTCACTGATAAACAGACAGATTCCACAGGCTTGTTAAGCTGAGCCTCAGCTCATTCAGTTTTGCGAATAAATTCTGACTCATATCTCAAGTCACAAGGGCATTTGGATGAAACTACAACATGCAGTTTTTCCATGTTGTCCTCATGTCTGAGGTTAAGCAATCTTGTGTTCAGCTGTGGAAACCAACTTATTTGCGGTTAACTTAATGTTTTTGTCAGAATTTAGTTGCACTGCCTTATTTTAGACACAACTGTGAGTAATATTTCTTTCCTTTCACCCTTACTACATTTCACTCCTTATCCTGGGCTTCATTATGCCTATGGACTCTCGAAAAACTCAGAGGTAGAATCCTAGTTAAACTGTGCGACCAAGAAATCAGTTTCCTCAGATCAATTTTTAGATATAGCTGTTTCTGTTGATCCTTAAAAGATTTGTTTAATCCATCCATCCATTTTCTATGGCGCTTATCCTTTTGGGGGTCGCGGGGGGGCCGGAGCCTATCTCGGCTGTCAACGGGCGAGAGGCAAGGTACACCCTGGACCGGTCACCAGCCGATCGCAGGGCACATACACACACCATTCACACTCACACTCACACCTAGGGGCAATTTAGAGTCACCAATCAACCTAATGAGCATGTTTTTGGTCTGTGGGAGGAAGCCGGAGTACCTGGAGAGAACCCAAGGGAAGAACATGCAAGCTTCACACAGAAAGGCCCAACCTGGGAATCGAACCTGCGATCTTCTTGCTGTGAGGCACACGCACTACCTGCTGCTCCACCATGCAGCCCGATTTGTTTAATCGTCACACAAAATTTAAGAAATCAGGTACCTGCACAAACTCAAAATTAATGAACTTACTTAAGCACATGGACATGCAGTGAATGGACACTGTGAATTCATGAACATGCCTGCCAGAAAAGCACTGGATGCAACAAGAATGAATACATCCATAATTGTCCAGTGTACTTTGAGCTTTATTTGAGCCTGTGTTTGTTCTTTAAAGGAAAGCAGTGCAGCCAGGATGAGAGCACTGCTGCTGCCATCTTTACTGTGCAGCTGGATGACCACCTGGGTGGAAAGCCGGTCCAGTACAGAGAACTGCAGGGGGTTGAGTCAACAGCCTTCACCAGCTACTTCAAGGGAGGGATCACTTACAAAGTATGGATCAAATTCATTACTGGTCTGAAAATGGAATCAACTGGCCTAAGTGCTCATCTTCCAGGAAGTGTGAACGTGTTCAGCACATTTTATGGCATCAGCTTGTTAATCTATCAGAGATAGTGTGTAAGCTGACATTTTGGCCTCATTTTGGATGGGGAGCGATAATTCAAATTCCAAAATAAAAGCTCTGGGGAGCATAAATGTACTCAGTTTATTTCATGGCAATATCCATCCATTATCTATACCGCCTATCCCTTTCGGGGTTGCGGGGGGCTGGAGCCTATCCCAGCTACAATGGGCGAGAGGCGGGGTACACCCTGAACCGGTCGCCAGCTGATTGCAGGGCCACATGCAAGGACAAACAAACATTCACACTCACACTCACGGACAATTTTAGAGTCATCAATTAACCTAATGAGCATGTTTTTGGTCTGTGGGAGGAAGCCGGAGTACCCGGAGAGAACCCACGCATGCACGGGAAGAACAACTCACAGTTGTGTCTAAAATAAGGCAGTGCAACTAAATTCTGACAAAAACATTAAGTTAACCGCAAATAAGTTGGTTTCCACAGCTGAACACAAGATTGCTTAACCTCAGACATGAGGACAACATGGAAAAACTGCATGTTGTAGTTTCATCCAAATGCCCTTGTGACTTGAGATATGAGTCAGAATTTATTCGCAAAACTGAATGAGCTGAGGCTCAGCTTAACAAGCCTGTGGAATCTGTCTGTTTATCAGTGAAAACACTAAGCATGTTTTATTATTATTCATCCATCCATTTTCTATACAGCCTATCCCTTTCGGGGTTGCGGGGGGGCTGGAGCCTATCCAAGCTTCAATGGGCGAGAGGCGGGGTACACCCTGAACCGGTCGCCAGCCGATTGCAGGGCAACACACATGACAAACAACCATTCACACTCACACTCACACCTAGGGGCAATTTAGAGTCACCAATCAACCTAATGAGCATGTTTTTGGTCTGTGGGAGGAAGCCGGAGTGCCCAGAGAGAGCCCACGCATGCACGGGAAGAACATGCAAACTTCACACAGAAAGGCCCCGCCTGACCCGGGGAACGAACCGGCAACCTTCTTGCTGTGAGGCACGCGCACTACCTGCTGCTCCACCGTGCAGCTCATGGCAATATGTCCATTACATTTTCATATTTCTTATGTATAGGTGGAAAGTTTTGTCTGATGGTTGTGTCAGATCTAACCCAGTCATTGCAGCTCTATCATGGCACTGCAGTTTTAACTGATTCCATGGTTACTGAAGGACTGATCGGTACTACACTGGATGAGAAAGCTATTTTTTTATTACATTTGTTACAAGTATGCAGTACATGTGGAAAACATTGACAGTAGGAATGTTTGAATGTTTGAGTTTGAATCATGACTTAGTGACAGCTATTTTTTTCCATAAATCCTGTTGCAACATTCTACATGGCAACAGGGAGCAGTGACTCATGGG
The DNA here is from genome assembly GCF_039877785.1 of Chaetodon trifascialis. Lineage (NCBI taxonomy): Eukaryota > Metazoa > Chordata > Actinopteri > Chaetodontiformes > Chaetodontidae > Chaetodon > Chaetodon trifascialis. The sequence continues at coordinate 22,922,355 of NC_092072.1, forward strand.
ACCGAAGAAGTTGTTGGAGGCTAAAGTAAACAGAGGAATGGAAGAAGGCTGACACTGTTCTCTGCCCCTCAGACAGGAGGTGTGGCCTCAGGTTTCCACCATGTGGTCACCAATGACCTTTCAGCACAGAGACTCCTCCACATCAAGGGCCGGCGGGTTGTCAGGGCTACCCAGGTCCCTCTCAGCTGGTCCAGTTTCAACAGTGGAGACTGTTTCATCGTCGACCTTGGAGATGTAAGCACACAGCATTTTCTTGTCATATGTTTGCAGAGGGAGGATTAATCAAACTGGGATATCGACAAGTTTAACTGTTGACAGTAATGCTATGTCTGCCTGTGCATTCACCAATCTTTAGACGATCTATCAGTGGTGTGGATCCAAGTGTAACAAGTTTGAGCGACTGAAGGCAGCACAAGTGGCCAGAGGCATCCGTGACAATGAGAGAAACGCGCGTGCTGTACTGGTGGTTGTAGAAGAGGGAAGTGAACCGTCTGATTTAACTGATGTGAGTCTTAACTTGTTCTGTCAAGTCATTTTACATATGCAGCTCTTTATCACTGATGTGTCACATGATAGGTCTGGCTCAGATTTTTCTCTTCTGTATTTTGAGTCTGAGTAATGATAAAATAAACAGCTGCTGAGGTTACTATAATCGTTAGGAACCATCCTCTGGGGAGCATGAATACAAATATCCATACTGTTGCTGACCATACATAGACATAAGGACATAATGCACTAAAACTTGTTTGTAGTGTGGTCACAGACATGTTTGTCTCTGGAAAGGTTACTGGTGACTGTGACCCTGATTTTCTACTGGACGTTTCCAGAGACAAACATGTCTATGAACGCAGTTCAGCGGGCAGAGTGATGAGCATCCACAAGCATCTTCGAGTGTGTGCAGCCAAAAAGAGGAGATTGCTAGTGGTTTTAATCCCAGCACCTCCTACAACACCATAATTTACAGCAATCAAGGTAGTTGTTTTTAAGATATTTTCCTGAGCGAGTCATTGACTATTTTCCATTGCCACAAGTTTTCCTTGTGTGGCTTTTGGTATACTTCAATATGCTCCAATTTCGTGCTAATGGAAATGGGAGCTGTTGTGTTTTTCTGTGTAATTGTGGTTTAACTTGTTAGCATGAATTTACTGGAAGCATTAATGGCTTGCAATATTGTTTTTCACACTAATAGGTCCTTGGAGTCAAGCCAGAGTTATCAGAGGGACATGATGATGATGATACAGAGGCCGATGTGTCCAACAGGAAAATGGCTAAACTATACATGGTAGGCCTACAGTGTCTGGACACACACAATACCAGTGATTTCCATTAACTGTCTGACTAGAATTGAAACTGAAACAGAGAAACACACAATGAACATTAACATAACATAAGACATTTTTGGGAGGACTGGCCAGTTGGTTGATTTACCTGGAAGTGATGAAAAGATAAATATTATTCTTGTCAGGGAAGATTTATTGATTCATCCCATCACATCAGATGAGACAGAAAATCTTATGTCATGCAATTTATGTTATTGTTGATGATTTGGCACACACCTCAAAAGGTGCATCATTTCATTCAAAAGTTTTATTGAAGAGGGGAAAAGCTGTCCATGCTTACTAGCTTGTTAACTTGTGAGATCCATCAGATACTGAACAAAAGGTTAACACAGCTGTGGAGCAGTTAATACTCTGGATGGTGAAATACAGCTGATAAGCAAAGGGCACCAAACTAAGTGATTGTACCAGTGTTTCTTGCATGATGCCTATTGTATCAATTCTCTTTGTCAGCTACCAGCTGATTTGCGTGTTTGTCTGTTACCAGGTATCTGATGCATCAGGATCTATGAAAGTGACTGTTGTGAAGGAGGAAAACCCATTCCTCCAGAGTGACCTGCTGTCTGATGAGTGCTTCATCCTAGATCATGGCAGAAACAAGATGATATTTGTATGGAAAGGTAATTAGACAGTGGCACAGTAGAGAGTTTCAGCCTCTGCTTTGAATGGTTTATTGTCTTTGAGACTGCAGCAGGCTGTGTGGGTTTTTCATATCGACATCAATCTCATCTCATTTCTCTCCAACAGGGCATGATGCCAACCCCAGTGAAAGAAAGGAGGCCATGAGAACTGCTGAGGGATTCATCAAACAGATGGGCTACCCAGCAAACACACAGGTTTACTTTCATTTTTACTTTTTGGCTAAATTATTTACATTTTTAAAAAGGTCTATGTTTCATTTTTTGGGGGAATAAAACAAACATAGGCCAAATAACTGTTATCAAATATGTTTCAGTATTATTTCATTTTATTCTTTCATAGAGCAAAAATATGTAACTGTTATGTAAAAACTGAAGTGGTGCCAGTGGTAATAGTGTTGCTACTGATCGTTCCGCAGATCCAGGTGTTGCCAGAAGGAGGAGAGACTCCCATGTTTAAGCAGTTCTTCCAAGACTGGAAGGACAAAGACCAGAGTGTAGGTTTGGGGAAAGTGTTTGTCACTGAGAGGATTGCAAGGATCCAGCAGGTGGAGTTTGACGCCTCCAAACTCCATGAGTCCCGCCACATGGCAGCCCAGTACAACATGGTGGATGATGGTAGCGGAGATACACAGGTATACATGTTGTCTACACGTAAAACCACGGTAATGCTGTGTTGATGACACAGTTACAATTAATGATGTAGAGGTGAATAAATAGCAGCAATGACTTCCAGTCACAAATGGCTCAAGGCTCTTTGGGGCAAGAAGCATGTATTTCCCACCCCTTTCATTGGAAAGGTGTCACTTTCAAGGTGTGTTTATAGTTCTCCATTAAGAGATTATTGCCTAGTTACAAAGGTCACACACTTAGATGCCGTAGCACGCAGCTTCTCAAAAATGTAAGCGCACGTCCTCAAGCAATTGCAGGGATACCACATAGAGAGAACTGTGACAGCTTTGGCTGCTTATGCTTTCGTCTGTGAGTTTCCACTTGCATTAGAGATTGTTGAGGCAGTGTGAAACTGAGGGTACTTAGGTGTAACTTAAATTCTATGCATTGATCATTGTAGCTTTATATCATTAAGTAAATCAAAATATATAAACACAGTTACTGTCGGGAATACAATCAAAGCCTATGGCCTCATCATATACAACACATCCATCCAGCATTTTGGTGGTGATATCAGAGGAAGAAATATGACACTCAGCTATAAATCAAAACCGTACCCTTTGATAATGTTGCCAACAGGTAAGTGTTTGCTTGCACATTAGCCGTAAAAACCCAAAAAGAAAGCAAATGTGTACAAAATTACACAGTTCATTCCTGGAAAGGAAATTACATACCTGTACAAAAAAAATATTTTGTAAAGTATAAAGAACAAACATATAATTAGCTTCTTCGGAGGTCCCTGGTAACCATGTAGAGAGGAGAATGGGCAGTGTGCCCTAAGCTAAAACCATCCATTATTAATCATAGAATCACCTTACTTGTATGCTTTGACGTTATGTCATAGACATGTGGGTCTTACTAAAAAGGGACATCATTGACTATAACTCTGAAAACTGTGACTAATAGTACCTGATGATTGGCATTTAATTAACAAGGCAAGAAAGTGTAGCCCAGTTGTGCATCTTCGAGCAATAAAATGTTGGCAAACTTCTCTCTTTGACATTATTCTTACATGTGCTCCTTAAAGTAGTGCTGCTATCTTTCAGATCTGGAGGGTGGACAGCAGTGGCCGAGTTCCTGTCGACCCAAAGGGCTATGGTCAGTTCTACGGTGGGGACTGTTACATCATCCTCTACACGTATGGGAAGAGGCAGATTATCTACACCTGGTATGATGCTGTTCATTCACTGAGCTGATTTTGCATAGGCAAAGAGCTGTGACTTCCTCTGTGACAATGCTTCCTCTAATGCTCTGCACAAAGTTTCCTGATTTGAAGTATGTCCATTATAGGTGTGGCTTTTTTTTCATATTGTTCCAGCAATTGCCATCTCTCATGTTTAAATTAATCATTTAATATATTGTTTTTTTCCCAATTCTAATATCGGACATTGAAGCTCTACAAATCAATACTATGACATGTTTTCTTAAAACAGTATTAACTGACATTTTGGGTCACTTGGGAGCAACAGAAGCAGTTGTCTCAACATTGTCATATTATTACCTTAGAATATTTGTATAATGCACCTTATATATAATAATGTATAATAAATGTATGGATAATGTGTTAGCAAGCAGTTGCCTGTTTACACAACCATTTGCATTCATTTGGAGTTCAAGTTTGTGTCCACCTGATGAAGGTTCAATATTCTCACTCTCTTTAGCTCTGGTTAGGTCTCCACCAACTCCTGAGGGAAATGACTGGCTCTTTAGCTGCAAAATTCTCCATATGTTCACCATCTAGTCATTTGTCTAGTCTAGTCACTGACTGTGTCTGACAGCTGTTTGGTGCTGGGCAGGTCGTGAACTTTGGACTGATAGAGGCTAAAAAGTTTGCAACGCTGACAGGCACTGCAGAGATTGTGACACTTCTTAATAACTCACCACAAGAGCAACACCTTTCACATTACACGTACTTACTTGATCCATTGTTAATATAAAGATATGGATTCATTCATCTTTAAAGTTTACCATAGTGTCATGTCTTCTTGTGGCCTATAGGCAAGGAGCAAGCTGCTCACTGGATGAGCTAACAGCGTCAGCCTTCCTGACTGTAGAACTGGATCGTTCACTGGGAGGGAATGCAGTTCAGGTAGAGTGTGCCGTGTATGAAGTGAAGATGAACAGCACATACTATGGATGCCTGGCATTGCTCATAAACCTCTCTCTGCCTCGTGAAGCAAAATAAAATTGTGGTGAACAGGTGAACTGCTAACATCTGAGAATGTGGTAGGATCACAAAAAAAGTTTGACAGGTAAAGAAAGATGAACAGTTAGACACTCAGAGTATGCCTATAAATGTAACAGTCTATGTAAGATTTGATTTGTCTAAAAATTATATTAGAGAAGGAAATCTTCCCTGTTGAATCCTGAATATTTCAAAACACCATCAAATGGATGTTCGTGCAAGTCTCTCCTACTAATCTGTATAAGATGTTTTCTTTGAAATGGCCTACATAGCAAATTTTGTGTGTGTCATCAGGTCAGAGTGTGCCAGGGTAAGGAACCTCTCCATCTTCTGAGTCTCTTCAAATCCAAACCCCTCATTGTATATAAAAGTGGTACGTCCTGCCTTGGAGGTCAGGCCTCTCCACCTCCAACCCGACTCTTTCAAGTTCGACGGAACCTGGGCACCATCACCAGAATAGCTGAGGTGAGGATGTTCCTGCTGTATGTACTGTATTTACTACAGGCATTTAATTGTGACCATGTCTGTTTTGTCTGTTTTTATTTGAAGATGTTAAATATCATGTTGTGTGCATGTTTCAGGTTGATGCCAGTGCAGCCAGTCTGAACTCAAATGATGCCTTCCTGCTGAAGATGGCAGATAGGCAGGCCTATCTATGGATGGGTAAAGGAGCTAGTGAAGAGGAGGAAAAAGGAGCTGAGTACATGAGTAAAGAGTTGAACTGCAGCAGCAAACACATCATGGAAGGAAATGAACCAGGTCATCTTCTACATTTGACTTACATGCATAAAATTATATGTCTGTCTAATTATCTGTCATCCTATATTATCCCCCTGGAGAGGGTGGAGTGTAGATGATGTCAGCAGTAAAACCCAATGGTGAAATTAAAAGCAAACGTGACAACATGAGTGACAGCTGTGAAGTAATGAAACATAGTCAGTAAAACTGGTCTCAAAATAAACCTGGAAGTTCAGCCAGCATTAGTTATGCATCACTTGTAGCACAGTACAGGAGGCGTAGCATGGTGTAATAACTAACCACAGAATGTGTGCATTTTATACTACTACTTTATACTATAACACCAATTCCAAAAAAGATGGGACGCTGCATAAATAAAACACTTTTGACAATTGAAAACAGTACAAAGACGAGATAAACAGTATGTATTCTATTTTAATATACATTTTATACAGTGTCCTAACTTTATATGTATATGTAAATGTATATATGTGTTTGACTTTGAGACTCAGAGACTTAGACGTCTTTTTTATTGATCTCAATTTGGGAAATTATTTTGTTGCAGTAGCAATTAAACATACAGCAAACACAGGATGTATACACAATTATTTAGAAAAAGTAACAAAAAATATAACAGGAATAAAAATAAAAATATAACTAAGTAAAATTAAATACAGTTATATAATGTGTATTATATTATATATTATATAATATATAATAAAAATACAATATAACTAAGTATATAAACAGTATTTACAGCAAAAACATTATTTACAATTTTTATTTATTTCTATTTTATATTTACAACATTATTTATTTCGATATAGCCAATGAAATTTTGCACAAAGCAGTAACATCAGTGTTCTGTCAAAGGCAGAGCAGCCACACTGAGCCACACAGCAGTCAGCTACACAACTCAAGAGCCACAGACTCTGAACAACAACTCACATCAGCTCTCTTGCTAAAATCACCTTATCTAACTCACACATGTGAACGCTTGTCTTGTCCTGAGCCACATTAACCAACCATTACCATGGAGAAGTGCACGTCTGACCACGACATGTCGGCTACAGTGCAAGTTTGTTTGCTCTCTGGTTCCCTCTGGTGTAACACTGCCAGCACTCTGCCAGCAGCAGTCAATCAAACATAAATAGAACATAGAAGATAGAAATTACGAGATAAAACTCTAATCAAACTTTTGATTAGACTTAATATTTTTACTTCTGTCATTTCCAACATTTCATCTTTTTTTCTGCTGGAAATGGGCTTCCACAGAAAAATGATAAAGTGTTAAACAATCTTAAGCTAGTCAAGGTGGAAAAAAAGGTTTCAAGGCAGTCAAAGTCAAGTCAGCTCATACAGCCTCTCTTCTGCAAACTCTAAGTCTGATTCTAATATAGTTTACCTATAGTGTACAGCTCTGCTTGCACTGAACATGTCTCCATGCTGTGTTCCTGCTGCAAAGGTCTACCTCAGTTTGTGTATTCTTCTCAAATCTCAGTGAGTCTTTTGTGTTGCAGCTGACTTCTGGGCAACACTAGGGGGGAAGACAAAGTACCAGACTTCAGAGAGACTAGAGAGTCAGACCATGACGCACCCTCTCCGTCTGTTTGGATGTTCCAACAAGACCGGCAGGTTCACAGTAAGTATTTCATGCACTTTCATTTAGCATTCCACTATTGTGATTGGATTAGGCCAGCTATAATTGGGGGATCTGTGGTGGGTGTTTTCAGCTGATTTGTTACTTTGATAAACTGTATTAAAAACTTAACTTGTGAGTCAGTTCTTTTATTATCACTCCCTCACCTAAACTAGGCATCTTTGAAGCTCCAATTCTGCTATGTACTACTTTATTTGATTACCTGCTTTAAATCCCAGATAGTGCACATTATCATTTGCAACACATTTCTTCACAACACATCAGTTACCTTTATATTCCTCATGTGAGGAATGGGGTCCCAGTCCAATCTGTGAGAAACACTGCAGTGTGTTGAATGGGATGTGGTGGAGCAGTAATCTAACTAGTGTTATCATTTGTGCAGATTGAGGAGGTTCCTGGAGAATTCACACAGGATGACCTGGCTGAAGATGATGTGATGCTGCTGGATGTGTGGGATCAGGTAAACAGCTGGACCAGATGTTAGATCGTCTCTGGACAAGCTGAGCAGCCACTCTGATACAGGCACTCTTCTGTTGCAGGTGTTTGTCTGGATTGGAAAGGATGCCAACGAGGTGGAGAGAACTGAATCTGTCAGATCTGGTGAGCTGTTGGATTTTAAAAATATAATTGCTTCTTGACAAGTGGGGATTAGGATGCTGCTTATACATACAGCTGACTATAAATTGTACTGTGTTCACAAACACCTTCTCCAGTATAGATATACTAGATTTAATCAGAGAAGAAGACAAGAAAAAAGTGGCCAACATTAAATAAAAGGTTTGTGGATGCAACAAGGATACATACATGTATCACTTTTCTGATCACTACAACAAACAACACCTAGTTGTATTAAGTAAATTCAGTGCAACCCAAAAACACATATTATACACTGCCCAAAAAATTAAAGGAACACTAAAGCTAACATGGTAAATGAATTGTTCAAGTTGAAAATCTTTCCTGATATGCATTATATAATTTGTTGAGAACAAAATGATGTAACGATGGTCAGTGGAAACCAAAATTATCAACACACTGAGGCAGGATTCAAATCACACCGAAAATCAAAGTGAAAAATTTAAATCACAGGCTGATCGAACTTGCATGAATTTATCACAGAAACTCATAATGTGACTCAGTAGAGTGTATGGCCCCCACGTGCCTGTACACACTCCCAACAATGTCTGGGCATGCTCCTGATGAGTCTACCAATGGTGTCCTGGGGGATCTCCTTCCAGATCTGGATCAGGGAATTGGTGAGCTCCTGGACAGTCTGTGGTGGTAATTGGTGCCGTTGGATGCGTTGATACATAACCATAGGTGTAGCAACTAAAAATAATCACGAGGCACAATAAGAAAATCTCGGATATCCCAAGTTCAGTAGACACAACCTTAACCCACCAGCCACCCACAGTTCCTTGAAACCCATGTCTGGGTATTCATATTCCCAGGGGGAATATTGGTGAAAGAGTGTGTGTGTGTGGGAAAATGTGTGTGGGTTGTGGCAATGGGCAAAGCGAGTAGATGATTCAATTCAATTCAATTCAATTCAATTCAATTCAATTCAATTCAATTCAATTCAATTCAATTCAATTCAATATTCCTTTATTCATCCCTCAAGGGGAAATTCCAAATTTCACAGCAGCATCAATAAGTGAATAGAATATTCAAAAAGACAACAAGTGCATGCAATTAACACAGTATATACAAAGGGGTGTAATAGAAAGAGAAAGAGAAACAACATCATCCTAAGAAAATGTACCAAAAATATTGCACAGGTTATTGCCCAGGTGCACAGATTGTCTCACATGTTCATGTTCAGTTCAGTTATTGCACAGATTGTTTCACAAGTTCATGTTCAGTAGATGATGAGTGTGGGCTACAGAAAGCCCCCTACTGGTCCGACAGGAGACGTGCGACTCTTCGGCGATGTGCCAGTTCATAGGCTCTATGCCTGCTCCTTTTAGCTCACCATCAGTCTGGAACCTGGCCTGAAGAACAGGACCACGGCTCATATAAATTACTATGTACGTTGAGAAGTAGAAAATTTAGTGTGCACATACTTTACCCACAGCACTGGTTGCACTATGGTTAACTTCCTAATATTCATATTCATATTCATTCATTCATTCATTCATTCATTCATTCATTCCTATTCATATCGTAACAGTAGAAAAATAAATACTACTACATTTAATCACGAGTCATAAATACATGTACAATATCATTTAGCAAACAGCAGGTTTACAACCCCTATTACATCAATAATAACAATATATTTCCAATAGTATTCATTCAGTATTCAAGGACACTTAGCTTTACATATGTCATTTATAAGTTACAAATCTTAGAGAAACCAGGCACGTTGTCTGTCAAACAACCAGGCTAACCGTGTCATTAAAAATGAATGGCGTCAGCTAAGCTAACGCTAGCATATGCAAACAATTAACTCACAGGTTAACACACACTCGTTCGTCGCGGCTTGGTCGTGGGTTTGGTCGCGGCAGAAATGTATGCAAAACATGTGACCCAAATGTAATACATCTCTGCAGAGATGAAGACATCAGATCTGCACGAAGCGATAGGAGCCTCCTTCCTCCCAGTGATATATGGAACAATCATATTCCCATCATGTTATCCCCTTTCGGGGTTGTGGGGAGTGCTGGAGCCTATCCCAGCCGTCAACGGGCGAGAGGCGGGGTACACCCTGGACTGGTCACCAGCCGATCGCAGGGCACAAACAAACAACCATTCAAGTTCAAGCTCAAGTTCAAGTTGACTTTATTTGTACCCGTAGGTAGATTTGTTCTGCAGTAAAAACAGAGGTGGCATCTCCCACACACCTGCACATTTAGCCAGGACATATACAGACAATTCAAGATCAATATTATCACCAAGGCAAGAGACAATAAAAACAAGGTGAAATTTATAATAAATAGAACTAAATAAATAAAAGATAGACCTCAATACAGTGCATTAAAACTTATTCAAGAGAGAGACAGCAGCAGGGACAAAGCTGTTCCTGTAGCGAGTGGTCCAAGTTCTGGAGACTATTAATCTGCGCCCAGGTGGCAACAGCTGGAGCTCACTCGCTAAAGGATGGGAGGCATCACTAGAAATGGAGCTGGCAAGCCGCTGCAACTGTCTGGTATACAGTGACTCCAGGCACAGCTGAGGTTCCCCAATCAGCCGACCAGACCATTTAATTATTTGATTTAGTGATCTCCTTTCTCTTAAAGTTAGGTTTCCGAACCATGATGCAAGTGAAAAAGTTAAGACGGATTCAATAAAAGCATGATAAAAAAGTGTCATCATGGTCCTATCAATGTGGAAATGAGACACCTTCCTCAGACAGAACAGCCGCTGGTGTCCCTTCTTGCTCAGAGCCTTGCAGTTCTCTTTGAAATTTAAAGTGCAGTCAATGATTGTCCCAAGGTATTTATATGAATGCACCTGTTCCACAACCTGTCCCTTTATCCGAACAGGTTCAGGTGTTTTGGTGTTTTTTCTAAAGTCAATGGCCATGTCTTTAGTCTGTATTCACACACACACTCACACCTAGGGACAATTTTAGAGTCACCAATTAACCTAATGAGCATGTTTTTGGTCTGTGGGAGGAAGCCAGAGTACCTGGAGAGAACTTAGTGGAACCTGACTGGAGAATTAGCAACTTCAGCTACCCTGTCATCAACATGGTCGTGGGTGAACTGTTGGACCATGTCACGTTCTTTCTGACAGTGGGCATCAGATGGCTGGTGATGGGGTCTTCGGGAGAGTGCATCAGCGTCTCTGCTTTGGCTGTCGGCTCAGAATTGAAGTTTGAAATCATAGGTGTAAAGTGCAGCAAGCCATCTGTGGCTGGCAGCATCGAGCTTGGCCAGGTCCAGATGTATGTTAATGGATTGTTATCGGTTACAATGACAAAACTTGTTCCATATAGATAGTCATGGAATTTTTCCATTACGCTCCACTTCAAAGCCAAAAAAAATATCTGGACTCACTGGCGGATAACCCACGACTGGCGTATGCTATGACACATAGTTGTCCTTCCTGTTCCTGATAAAGCGCTGCTCCGATACCTGTAGTGCTTGCATCTGTGTGCAGGATGTATGGCTGTTTTGAATTTGCAAATTCAAGCACCGGGGCTGTCGTCAGTCTGCCAATAAGTGTTTCAAAGGCAAGTTGGCATTGCGAGGTCCATCTCTCTGTTTGGCATCATGACTCGGAGTTGATGTCCCCTTGCAGCCTTGGCGATGGGCTGGAGTGCACCCCCTCGTCAGGTCGTTCAAGGGCTTTGCTATTTGGGCGTATCCGTGGAGAAACCTACGATAGTACCCCACAAATCCTAAGAAGGACCTGAGTTCTTTCAGTGTCTGGGGAACTGGCCAGGATTTTAAAGCACTTATTTTCTCGGGATCCGTCTCCACACCCTGCTCTGAGACGATATGGCCAAGATAGCGCACAGATGCTTGAAAGAACTTGCACTTCTCGGGTGACAACTTGAGGCCATAGTCTTTGAGCCGATGAAGTACTCGCAAACAATTGACTTTCATGTTCTTTAAGGGTATCAGAGAAGATGATTAGGTTGTCCAGAGAAAATCTCTTAGAGATGCAAGTCGCCCATGCACCTCTCCATTCTTCTTTTGGATGACTATGATAGGTGAAGAGAAGTCCGTGAACTCCATGACAGACAATGACTCCCACCCCCTCCAACACACACACACTCACTACACTGAGGAACTCCATCAGTGACAGGATGCTACATCCAAAGTGTGTGAAGGAGCGGTCATTCCTTCCTGCAGCCATCAGACTGTACAACAGAAACTGCTCCAAGTAATCAGTACAATAATATGTTTACAATCTGTGCAATAACCTGTGCAATAATGCAATAATCTGCAATAATCAGTGCATAACAATTTGTAAATACTATCTACAATTTCTTAGGATGACGTTATTCTTTTATCCCACTCTTGTATATATACTTGTTTTGAATTTGCATTGCACTTGTTCTAATACTTTATACACTTTATTGATGCTGCTGTATATTGGAATTTCCCCTCGTGGGACTAATAAAGGAATATTGAAATTGAAATTGAAATTGAAATTGAAATTGAAATTGAAATTGAAGGGTGACTCGGATTCTCTTATCACTCCTGCCTCCAACAGATCCCGCAGATGGTCTCGGACTGCCTCAATGTCACGAGGGTGAATGGGTCGAGCTCGATGTTTAAATGCAGTCTCGTCATGGAGGCGGATGTGATGCTTCACACGTTCTTTACGTCCAAAGTCAAGATCGTGGTGCGAGAATACTTCTGGGATCTGTTTGAGTTTAGCGATGACTCGTTCCTTCCAATCTGGAGGAATTGGAAAATTTCCAAAATCAAACTCCAGGTTGGTTTCTTCCCCGCTCTGCTGCGTAATGTTAGTGGAGACACTGTGAGTCATAATTTGGGGTGACACAGAGAGTTCAGCAATGATGCTCAATGGTGGAAGAGTGATGTTCTGGTCAGATTGATTTGTGATCATGATAGGGATCCTGTGAGGTGCGTGGCTGGGCGGGGTAACAAGACAGTTTCTTACATACAAACCTCCAGGCAGTGGAGTAGATGGTTGTTCAATCAGAGCACACTTGTCGGCTGGTGGTGGATTTACACGAACAGAACCCTTGATGACCATGGTGCAGCCTGCCGGAACTTCAATTGGCGATTTACTAGCCAACCTCACTGTGCCGTCATTGGCCCCCTAGGTCTGCTGATGCCGCAGCTGGAGCAAATGGAGGACAGCTCTGTAGCCATGCCGGGATGGTTTGTAGCTGGCACACTCACTTTCCAGATGTTGCTCGTAAAGTGGGTCCAGTGTGTTCATCCCAATCAGGACTTGAGACTGGGATCCTGGCCTGACAACTGGGACTACCAGTGCCAGGGTGCACACGTCCACATCATCCCAGATGAACTCTTTTGGGAATGTAATAGTCATTTCAATGTAGCCCAAATATGGGACTTCTTGCCTAGCAGCACCCTCCACTTGTAGCAAGTTGCACAGTGACTTGACAGGTTGAAGTGAGAAGTGTTGATTGTAGAATGAGATGGGTATTGTCGTTACTTGTGATCCAGTGTCCAGCAAGCATGAAAATTCCTGACCGGCTATGCTTACTTGGCCAGTGCATTTGGACCCAATTAAACCTCGGGGCAGGTGAATAGTCTTGGTGGAAGTGGAATGTGACTGGTCCATACACGTCACTGGCGTCTGCTTGGTTGTTGGTCCTCCGCAGTTCCCGTTCGCCCCTCAACAGGAACTCTATCTAGTTTAAAGACGAGGCACTGGGGTTTGATCTTAGCCACTTTCTCTGTTTCTCTGTGAACTGTTTCCTCTTCATAGCAACAAGTGAGGGATTTGGATCATTGTCGCAGTTGGGTTTTATATGTCCGTCTTCTCCACAATTGTAACAATAACCTGGCTTTGGTCCGGATGATGGAGTCTTGTGAGAAAAGCGAGGAGTAGCTTTGCTGGGTTTCATGCTTTCACTAAGCCTGCTGACGTGAGTTGGTTGGGATGAATTGGGCTGCTTCCGATTGGACTCAGCATTAAGAGATGCAAGCTGCTTTTGAATGTCTGCAAGCTGCTGGGTGAGCTGCTGAGTGATGGTAGTCAGTGCGTCAACTTTTGCCTCTTCTGGAGCGGCAGAGGCATATTGGGAATGCGCCCTGGCTCTTGCTTTCAAACCGAGATGCTGCTTCATATGCTGCACCTTAGCAGCTTCTCTATCTTCCTCTGTCCGGAGTAACAGCAACAACTCAGTGAAAGATGGGGGATGGGACTTACGCTGCTTGAGCTGGAACTCTGATATGAGCGTGCTGTCCCAGCAGCCATGACAAAATTGGTTTAGCAGATGTCGGTCCAGTTCAGTGGCTGGGACTCCTCCCCTCTTCACAGCCAAACTTTAAAAATCCTTGAACAAAATTTAACCTTCCTCTGATTATAATCCCCTCAGCTATCAAGGCAGAAAGGAAATGTCGACACAACCATGGAAAACACTCAAATAATAAATGTTAAAAAAAAAGTGTAAAAACCTGAGAACTTTTTTTCTGCAGGTTTAGTGCAGAAAGTTCACAAGCTGATTCACCCTCTGGTGAATAAAATGTTTTCAAATATGTGCAGTGTTTTGTAAACATAGCAGAAACTGAGGTAGACTTGACATCTGTAACATACAAACAAACAAACATGATAGACAGTACAGTAAGATTGACTGAACTATAAAACCAGCCTAGACATATGAACAACTTTAGTCACTCTTCTTACTCTAAACATACATGAACTATTCAATTATATTTTTATTGCAAGTGTGTTTAAGAAAAAAAAAAGTACGTGTAAGAGATGTTTATAACCTGGCTTCTCCACAGTGCTCACCGGAAGCATGTCTTTAGCTATATGATATGCCGCCGCCTCCGTTACGTCTTCGCGCCTTTTAGATGATTTGTCATCAGGCACTGAAGCAGATACCTCTGCATGGTGGTCAGCTGCTTGTGCAGTGGTGCTGCGGTTGACGGACGTTGGCAAATACGGCTGCGCTCTAAAGAGTGAGCGCGGCTAAGGTGGTTAAATAAGTTTGTGGTATTACCAGTCTTGGTGGGGACGAAAGTCTTGCATAAGTTACAGACCACATTGGCCTGACTATGGTCCGACTTATAAAATCCAAAAAACTTCAAGTTTCTTCCGACGAAGAAAAAAAAAATTATCGAATGCTTTATCGAACACATTTTATATTGATATTGATGATGTGTCTATCGTGAGACATATTGCTATTGTTTTATCAGCCCAGCCCTAAGCTCAACTAAAGCGTTGCCCAAATCAAATTCAACGACAATTGTGTCCTGGAAAACCCCGGGCTCGGATATAACCTTAACTTTTGATGGTTTGCCATGCTGATTCAAAAATGCAACCACTTCATCATTGGTGTCATCATGTGTTACGTGTTTGATCAAAACAGCGTTTGGAATTTTTATGCCTTGTTTCTCAAAAATGTCCATATTTGCAATGAATGTCAAATTTACTATTGATAATTGCTCAGCTCTGTCCGTACTCTCTCCTGGCTAGCTCGCCACAAATTTATGTAGCAACTATGGTAGTCATATAATAATGCTAAGACTCATAAGTACCAAATAATGCATATATAAAGTCTAACACAATAATGAATTGTAATCAGAAGTCTAGGTTTCGCTCAAGGAGAGAGTGGACAAGAGACTGAGGTTGCTTTTGAATGGTACAATATATTATAGAAAAAAAAAGTGTGTGGGTTGTGGCAATGGGCAAAACGAATAGATGATGAGTGTGGGCTACAGAAAGCCCCCTACCGGTCCGGCAGGTGCGACTCTTCGGCGATGTGCCAGTTCATAGGCTCTATGCCTGCTCCTTTTAGCTCACCATCAGTCTGGAACCTGGCCTGAAGAACAGGACCACGGCTCATATAAATTACTATGTACATTGAGAAGTAGAAAATCTAGTGTGCACATACTTTACCCACAGCATTGGTTTCACTATGGTTAGCTTCCTAATATTCATATTCATTCATTGATATTCATTCCTATTCATATCGTAACAGTAGAAAAATAAATACTACTATATTTAATCACGTGTCATAAATAGATGTACAATATCATTTAGCAAACAGCAGGTTTACAACCCCTATTACACCAATAACAATAATATATTTCCATAGTATTCATTCAGTATTCAAGGACACTTAGCTTTACATATGTCATTTATAAGTTACAAATCTTAGAGAAACCAGGCACGTTGTCTGTCAAACAACCAGGCTAACCGTGTCATTAAAAATGAATGGCGTCGGCTGAGCTAATGCTATGCAAACAATTAACTCACCAGTTCGTCGCGGCTTGGTCGCGGGTTTGGTCATGACAGAAGGCTCCTAAAAGTTAACATATACCCAGCATTTAATACCAACTATTGTTCAAGTGGAAAAGGTGCCGAAAAATAAGTTTAAACCGACCTGTAGCTCATCTCACATGCAGCCTCCCCACTGCTCCTACTTGGGCTGAGCTACAGCGGCATATTAATTGCACACGATTGGCCGCACGACCCACGTGACCGTGTGACATCGCCAAGAAGATTGCCAACGATTGGCCCGTTTGCTCAGGTGACCATCCTGCAAGATAGACCGAAGTCCCGCGAGATGGACAGCGATACCGTGATAACAACAAGATTTGTCACCTGGGTTACCTGCTACTGTTACCTGCTCAATTAGATCTAGGTCAGGGGAATGTGAAGGCCAGTCAATGGCATCAATGCCTTCGTCATCTAGGAACTGCCTACGCACTCTGGCCACATGAGGCCAGGCATTGTCCTACATGAGGAGGATTGCCAGGGCTCACTGCACCAGCATAAGCTCTGACAATCGCTCTAAGGATTTCGTCCTGGTACCTAACAGCAGTCAGGTTACCATTGGCTATGTCATAGAGGTCTGTGCAACCCCTCAAGGCCCATCACTGACCCACCGCTAAACCGGTCATGCTGGCTAATGATCTTCACACTCTTTGACACCTGTCACGTGCTCAGCGTGAACCTGAACCTCGCACCAAGAAGCAGATACCGGTCCTGCTGCTGGGTTGATGCCCCTCTGGCCAGCTCTCCTTGTGCGGTAGTGTTGTTCAGTAGTGACAAGGACACTAACAGAACTAAAACTAGAGAAGAACCAGTCAGGAAGGATTAGGAGAGAGCAATTGTCTGTGACCACCACATGCATAACCATTCCCTTTTTGGGGGTTGTATTGCTTTTGCCTCTCCATTGCACCTGTTGTCACTTTCATTTGCACCAAAGCAGGTGTAATCGAGTCACAATCACTTGTGCTTCCTAAATGGACAGATTGATATCCCTGAAGTTTAACTGCAACCTTTTTATAGATATATAAAGAAAAAAGAAATACACAAAACAAAAAAGTTTTTACTCTGATCAGTCATTCAATAAAAGAAATGTGACAAAGCCCAGTGGAAACAAATTCATCATGATGTATGCAAAACATGTGACTCAAATGTAATACATCTCTGCAGAGATGAAGACATCAGATCTGCACGAAACGATAGGAGCCTTCTTCCTCCCAGTGATATATGGAACAATCATATTCCCATCATGTTATCCTCATCTTTTTCTATTGTTAGAGATTTGACTGGTGCTCTTTACATCCCATCATTGTATCCTCTTCTTCTGCAGTGATTTAGTGGAACCTGACTGGAGAATTAGCATCAACTGTTTATCTTCATGTGCCCAACCCCTGCTATTCATATAACTATAGTGGAAAGAAACACACATTGAATAGCAACCTCAGCCACAATCTTTCCTCAACCACAACCAAGTGTTTTAGAAGCTCAAACTTAACCACACAGGTACACATCACCTTCTTCTGTCTCGTATAGAAATGACACACAAAAAAAATTTCTCATGAACATAATCGAACTGCAGTTGTGTTTCCTCTAAAACATATTTGCTAAAGAAAATAAGGATTATATAAATGTATTTTGTAAGAGACAGGGAGACACTGAAAACCACTGAGCCACCAAGCTTCCTGCTCTCATGGGTTTATTATACTGTATTACAGTCACATGGATTTATAATCCCTGGTCTGTAGGAATGTACATGTGTAAGGTGAGAGTCTGAGCCCACAAAATGTTTAGATAACCACTGTTAGGTCTTTAACTCTTCTCACATCTTTCATTTTTATTTTTAGTTGAACATTACATCAGCACACATTTAAAAACAGTTACCTCTTCCTGCCAGATGAGGTCACTACAAACATGTGAAACTGATTTAAAGGAAGCACCACCTCAGTGTAGCTTTGAGTGTTTTAATTGACTCTCTGCCTCCTCTGCAGCCAAACAGTACATAGAGACTGACCCGAGTGGCCGGGACAAGCAGACTCCTGTCGTGGTGGTGAAACAAGGCCATGAACCTCCCACCTTCACGGGCTGGTTCCTAGCTTGGGACCCATCCCACTGGGACTCTCTCACCTGGAGCATGAAGTCCATGCATCTTTAGATTCAGATCATATAGACATTTTGATTGAGGCCAAACTTCATTATTCTCTTTAAAGAATCGATGTGATCAAGGAAATAAGTTCAATATGCTTGATAAATAGTTTCCTATGGCATTTTTATTGGAGATTGTGATTGTACTTTTCTTTTACCACTCAGTGGTGCTCAACCCAAATGTACAACTCTTATATTGACATACTTATCTTGAGATACTGCTTCTGATGTGTGTGTTTTTGACAGTGGTTCCCAAACTGTTGAAATTTGGTATCTGCATAAGGACATGACAGAAAAGGAAACAGCTCGACAGGTGAAGAACATTAAATTTAACATTAATTATTCAACTCCGAAATATCACACACATACTTGATTGCATTAAATTGAACTGAATTGAAAAGTTTGGCAACTACTGGTCTTTAATTTGTTTTAAGAAACATTGTCGCTCCTCTGTCTTTTAAACTTATTTTGTTTGTGTTTTGTATCCAAAAATAAATAAAGATTGATACTGATCATAACATCATTCATTTTGAAGGAAAAGAAATGATCATATTTCCCGAGATGTTGAGCTATTTCTTTCCATCAGTTATTTCTGCAGAATTATGTCCCGTGTAAGACAAAGTACAACTAAAGCCTATTAGACAGTGTAAGTTCTTTTTGGGCAACACATCCCTTGAATCCACAATTTAACATTTGAAAGCACTTAATAAATGGCTTATAGCACACTATAATCTTTCAGGTGATTATTAATGTAGTCAATGCCAGATTGGGCAATGTCTGGTTTGCCATAGATGGACCTCTGCTGTGTATCAGTCATAAGAAGGCTGAAGAGGGCTGAAGCCTATCCCAGCTGTCAACGGGCAAAGGCGGGGTACACCCTGGACTGGTCACCAGTCGATCACAGGGCAACACACAGACAGACAACCATTTACGCTCACACTCACACTCACACTCACACTCACACCTAGGGGCAATTTTGGAGTCACCAATTAACCTAATGAGCATGTTTTTGGTCTGTGGGAGGAAGCCGGAGTGCCCAGAGAGAACCCACGCATGCACAGGAAGAACATGCAAAGTTCGCACAGAAAAACCGGCAACCTTGTTGCTGTGAGGCACGCGCACTACCTGCTGTGCCACCATGCTGCAACTGTGAATATATGCTTGCTAAATGGATGGGTGAGTGGGGGTGGGAGGGGGGCTGAAGTCACTGTCATTTGTATATTTAAATATTATGAATAGATTTGGTGTCTATGCTTTTGTCTGTTTCTGAATTTAGATTCAGATTAGAAGATTAGAGAAATAAATGACTCAGATGATTATGACTACAACAATTACTATTAAAGATGTTAAATAAGATTGCATCGATTCATTTAATGACATTTCATATTTGAAACTTACATTTCCTGACATGTTTTGCTTGTGATCTTGTTGAGACATTATCAGCCCACAGGGATTGAGGAACCTAAAATTCAGAGTAGAAGATCTGATATACAACCCCAAATCCAAAAAAAAGCATAAAACAGGCTGTGATCATTTGCTAATCCTTTTGCTAATCCTACACTTAAAGTACTGGATATGTCCACTAGAGGACCTGCAGGACAAGTTAAATTTGAAAAAGAGACTATGCTCTCTGAGCTTTTCAGCTGTTTGGTTCTGAGTTATGATAGACTGGCAGAAAAAAAGTTGCTGCAAAAGCAGCAAATGCTGTAGAGCTCACATCACCCCACAAGGTTCACACTCCAAATGTTTCAATCAGATGCCTGAATATTTTCAGTAGCACACACACAGGTCAGATGCTGTGTGTTGGCTTCAGGGGACACAGAATTTGTGTATTTGTACAATATGAAATATGGTAAATATATTAGTGTAAATAGAAATGTTTCTGTTCAGACTGTGACAGAAACCCAGTTCTGTGTTTGCAGAATGGGTATTCCGTAACTTAGTATTCTGACTGGGATAAAAGCAGTCTGTTGCGGCGTCTCTCGTCTCTGGAGGACAGGCTATTTTTTCTATTGGTGGCTCATTAAGGGTCTTTTTCATAACAACTAAAGCAATTGAGTGCTAATCATTTGTGAGATAAATATCTGATTGGCCAAGTCAGTGGAAAGACTAGAATGAGAGCTGGTTTGATTGGATCACTTGTCTGTTCCAGAGTAAGATCAGTCTAATGTCTGTCTTCAGCACAGAGCTGAAGTCAGGACATGGCTGGTTAAACACCTATGAACACTTCTAAAGCTCACTAACTAACACGGTGTACCTCAATTCTTTAATCTGTACAAAGGCAGAAATGTAAAAACCACAATTTGTAGTTACATGTTGGAACTATTCAGTTCATCCACGCAGCACTTCTGTGCAGCACCTCTGGCTATAGTGAGGTTTGCCAGATATGGCCAGTGAGCACAGGCTTGGGTCTCTGTTTAGGCACGACGGCACCAAACCTGACAACCTTGCTGTGATGACAAGACTCTGTGCTGTTGTGCATCGTTCGTCCAGAAATAGTTCCAGCACATAGCTCCCACTAAAACCACAAATTATCATGTTTTCACTTCTGTTTGAAGACACAGCATATTAATCAATAAGCTTTGGAGGTGTATTTTTTAGACAGAGCTAGGCTGGCTGTTTCCCTCTGCTTCCAGTCTTTATGCTAAGCTAGGTGTGAGTGTGAATGGTTGTTTGTCTTGTGTGTTGCCCTGCGATCGGCTGGCGACTGGTCCAGGGTGCACCCCGCCACTCACCTGTTGACAGCTGGGATAGGCTCCAGCCCCCCTGCAACCCCGAAAGGGATAGGCGGTATAGAAAATGGATGGATGGATGAAAAACTGCTTCAATGATCACATCAAAAAAGTCCTAATGCAAGTCTTTACACTGGCTTTTAACATGCCAGAGAGCTGTAGATGAGTCTATCACTCAGTTGTTGTGTGTGATGGGGTTAGTGCCATCAGTACAGGAAATAGGCTGTTCCCCACAGAAGATTGGCCAATTAAAGCCAATACAAAGACTGGTGTGAGACTGTCTGTAGACAGTGATGCTTTGATTGACACCAAAAAACCCAATCAGCATGTTAAAAAGTAGCTACGTTCTTTCTTTTTTTATTTCAGATGACAGATTTTTTTGTTTTTCCATAGTATGCATGAATCAGTTTTTTTAACATGTGAAGTGAAAAGCCATGATGTTTAATTAAGATAACACACACACACACACACACAGTCTTGTTGCAGCTACATCTGTGCTTCTATTTCTGTGATGGCTGTTTGGGTTTGTTGTGTGGTGCTGGGAAAAAACTTAATCGCTCACTGCCTTGCTGATATGCAGTGGGTGGCCAATCAGGTCTGTCACAGTTCCAGTCAAGTGAATGACAGGTTTCAGAAAACCGACCTGCTTTTAATAAAAAAAAACAAAACAAAGCAAAAAACAAAAAACAAACAAACAAACATCAAACTGTGTTCAGTTCTGGGCGTTTTGGGACAGAGAGCAACATTTAGTTTCACATAAATGTTCAGAAATGGCTCACAGAGCTTCCAAATGACCATCGCTGCTGTAATGTAGTGAAAAAAGGTTGTGAGTTAGGCGAGTTTAAAGACCTAAAGTTAAACGTGTTATCAGTTAAGAGCTGTTCTTTGTATTTTATCTAAAAACTAATGGTTTGGTAGCACGGTAGCACAAGTGGTAACACTGTCGCCTCACAGCTAGAAGGTCCCCAGTTCGAATCCCGCTGTGGGCACTGGTGGCGTATCCTCCACCTGCCCTCGGTGCCTGCTGCTCGAGGAAAAAATGGTGACCAATGGTGACGAAAGAAAGGATGGGTCCCCGGGTGCCGCGGGCAGCTGGCAGCCCACTGCCCCTGGATTTCACAAAAAAAAGCATGTAATGGGTATGGTGCATGTATGCTGTGATAATAAAAAGTACGTTCTTCTTCCTCTAATGCGTCAGAATTAGAGGACTAGTGAAAGGAAAAAGGGAGGCATTAAAATAAAATCATCGTCTGGTGGCCTCAATTCTGTCGACTACTTTTTGGGGGGATTGCTTCTGAGTGACAGAAACAGGTGACGTGCGTGAGCGTGCGTTACTCCTCGTTCACGTGTGCTCGAGACCGCGGCAGGCGTTGTTCACAGCCAATCAGACCGCGAAATGGGACTGTCAAGTTAACGAATGTTAGGCTGAATGAGACCGGAACACCCATCATCTTTCCTTCGCAATAAAAGCATTAAATACGTTGATAAACAAAACAACTGGAGTTAACAGTGAATACCTCAGGAACAATTCTAAAATATAAAATGAGTTCTTATTTTCCTGTGTCTCATATGAAAAGTTCAGTACAAGTATTATATAATGGAAATAATTTACACAAAACGGTTTGTTATCAGATGTGAAAATCCTGTCGCTCAAAGGGTTTAAAATTATCTTTCAGTATTATCTTTTATTTGTTAGACGTTGTTTCTTAATTTATTAATTCTTTGTGGTTTTTATAATATGAGTATGGTTTTAATTTTATTTAATATTGCGTGATCTGAGGGAGAAAGTTCATTCCTTGCCTTGGGAACAGTAGATTAACTCAGGATCCACTTTCTGAACTTTTCTTGGGTAATGATGAAATTTGATGACTTGGCAAAAACCTGTCAAACTGTAATACATGATCCATCCATTCATTTTCTATGACGCCTATCCCTTTCGGGGTTGCGGGGGGTGCTGGAGCCTATCCCAGCCGTCAACGGGCGAGAGGCGGGGTACACCCTGGACCGGTCGCCAGTCGATCGCAGGGCACAAACAAACCAAAACAACAAAACCATTCACACTCACACCTAGGGGCAATTTTAGAGTCACCAATTAACTTAATGAGCATGTTTTTGGTCTGTGGGAGGAAGCCGGAGTACCCGGAGCCACTGTGCAGCCATAATACATGATTTGAACGTTAATTGAAATTAGTTCCTAAGTAGCTCAGCAAAGACTTATTGTGAAAAACTATAGCGGAAATCGTGTTGTTTACTCCGTCCAGCTTGGCGCCGCTGAGGAACAGATAGGAAGTCCTTACAGCTGAGCGTCTCAATGGGTCCGAGGACATGACTAGAGCGACAAGCGAAAGCTCAGCTCCTGAGGACATTCTGTCAGTTTGTAATGGACTAACATTCTTTTCAAAGGTAAGTTTTCTATGACGCTACTGTGAAATGTGCTTTTCGTCGTAGATCACATCGTGATAACTGCTGTCAAAATGACATTTATCGCAGATGGTAGCCTAAATGTATTTCCCTGAAAGAAACTGTTCACCATCCTTCTGTGTTTGCCATGTAACGGTAACGTTACGGTTCATTAAGGTTATATATAAATGTGCAGGCCTGGCTCACAGCCCCACTGGGCCCAATAAAGCCAGTTTAACTTTTAAGATTTTTCAACACTTGTTGGCACCATAGCCTAACGTCGAGCCCAATCTGAACTAGCATAGGACCCAGATGAATTAGGCGCCAGAGTCCATTTAAAAATCTCGAAAATTAAGACGGCTGACTCACTTCAAATAAAAAGCTAGCATTACCTGTTGTATTTGATATGAGTGAGGATTTTTCCTTATCTCCATGTGAACAAATCCCCGCTATTAAATTCAGGTTAAATCTAATACACCAAGCAGCTTTCAATTTCAATATAATGTACACTTTGACAATTCACCTGTTTACGGTGTGCTCTGTCTCCCTCAAGTAATATGCAGTGGGCAGGGCGGGAGCGGTCGCTGTAACCAATTTTGAAAGTCGCGAATTTATTGCAATTTAAAACTTGAATGCAGACCATATATATGCCGAATTTATCAGAACTCCTTGGTGATTTATTACAAGTGCTGATTTATGTTTTTGCAATATGCGTATGTTTACTGATGCGCAAGGCTTTATTAATGTAGGGGTTTTTAAAATAGAAATTCGCTTTGTCCTTTCAGCATAAGAGACGTATGTTGCCGAGCAACACCTTTTTTAGAGCAACATCTCTATGTCATTCTGCTCTGCTGTTAAAATTATCCTCTTCTGATCTGTTCCTGTCACTGAACATTGCATGATTGGTTAAATCTGGGATTTCGGTAAAATTCAAAAGCCTTCATCCTGTTGTTGACTGAGTCACGCACTGAATAGAAATTAGCGTATGAAATCCCTGCTGGCTGCTGCGGCGCTACATGTGCAAATGGGCTGCGATCCACCCTGCTGTTTTATTTTTCATTCATCTCTCACTGCCAGGATAATGTGAGGATGTGTAGTCCAAGGGGAGAGGGGGATATAATCACTTGTTGGGTGTTAGGTCTTTTGTAAAGCAATGGAGTGCTGGGTGTTTGTGTGTACTCATTATGCATACCCCAACCCCCCACAGGCTCCTGCTGCAGTCCCCGTGGAATAAAAGCAGCCTGGTCAATATTTGGTGACGGTCCTTCCTGCTCTGTATACCAAGATGGGGAACGGATTATCAGATCATCACTCCGTCTTCCCCTGCCTGCCGTCCTTCCAGGCACTCCACATTGTCATTCTAGGACTGGACTGTGCGGGCAAGACCACTGTACTGTACCGCCTGCGTTTCAATGAGTTTGTGAACACTGTCCCAACTAAAGGCTTTAACACAGAGAAGATCAAAGTGTCACTTGGAGGTAGCCGACGGACAGCATCCTTCCACTTCTGGGATGTAGGTGGTCAGGAGAAGCTGCGGCCTCTGTGGCGCTCTTACACGCGTTGTGCTGATGGCATTGTGTTCGTGGTGGACTCGGTGGATGCTGAGCGCATTGAGGAGGCCAAAACAGAGCTGCACAAGATCACACGGCTGGCAGAGAACCAGGGCGTGCCAGTCCTGGTGGTGGCTAACAAACAGGACCTGAGGAATTCACTCAGTCTGGCTGAGATGGAGAGCATGTTGGCTCTGGGCGAGCTCAGCACCGCCACACCCTGGCACCTTCAACCTGCTTGTGCCATCATCGGTGAGGGACTACAGGAAGGTCTGGAGAAGCTGCACGCCATGATCATGAAGAGGAGAAAGATGCTGCGGCAACAGAAGAAGAAGAGATGATGTGCTACTAGTGGAAACTATGAAATATGAGCTGGACCCAAAGCTTCATCAAAACTCATGCGAGCTGCATACAATGATGGCCCATTGTGTCAAGTCAATTGCCTGCCCTTTGAAGTCTCATGGGCTGAGTTTGATCCTTCCAATGGAAATGTTTGTTCAGGTCAGCCAGTGTTTGGCTGCCACAGAGGACAGTGGGATTGATTTTACCCCATGGACTGGATGTCAACAATCCGGTCAGCAACAAGTCATTCTAAAGGATGTCCAGTATTATGCTATACAGCAGCAAGATATGAAGTTTACACTGAACACTTTAAAGTGGACAATGAGCTCGAACTTGTCTATTTTCTGTTATTTGTTAAAAATATGTGCTGCTTATTGTTCAAAACAATCAGTCTTTATATTTGTATTCTACCAAAGCTTGTGTTGAGATGGCTGGCAGGACAGTATTAGAGCAAACTGATCAAAGTTGCATATGTCAGTATTGTGACAAGTATTTTGTATCCATGTGGCACAATCAGAGTTTCGTCCAAAAGTTTACATGAAGACTAATGACTCAGTAAGAGCAGGATGCACAATGGCCCTAAATCAAGGTAACACTGTTCAAATGGCTGTTAATAATGGAAACAATTATTCAGTTGTTTGGTCGTGAACCGACCTTCCTGCAGCCACATATTCTGAGCACAGCCACACTGATAGTAGAAAATGTAAATCTTTCTAATCTAACAATACGTTCCGGTGTTAATCCTCCTGAATGAAAAGGGGCAAGGGTTTCTTTCTACAGTCAACACTTTATACCAACATGATGTCAACAGCAGAATGGGGGAGATGCCCAGTTCCCCTCTGATAGACCAGAAAGCAGTGCAGTGTTTGGCGGGCAGGACATGGCTGCTTATCCCTCCATGCCAGGTTGGGACCTTTGTTTCAGTAATTATTGCATTACCTCTATTACATGAGTACCACTGTAATGTGTGTGTACAGACCATACAACACTTGATAATTACAAGTAGCAGTAAAATTAATAAAAGTAACATTATTGGAGCAGGACCAATAAATCTGAACAACCTATATTGTATTATGTTTATATTGGTTAATTGCAGATAAATCAGTGTCAATGTATTTAACGATTTGGCTATATCATTTATTGCATTGGTTAGGGCACATTAGCTTGCTAGCAAGGCTGGGTATCATCTGAAAAATTTTAGTGCCATCATCAAAATGATACTTTTCAATAAATTACATTTAGGAATACAAAACACATTTTTTTACCAGAGTCTTTTTCATTTAACAAGAGAAACCAAAGTGCTCATATTTTAAGCATGTAAACACAAGCAGCCATAAGGCCTAAGTAAGATGTCTAAAACTAACAATTTAAATTAGAAACTGTTTCATTACAGATTGAGCTATAGCCCAGATTAACATCTAAAACTTCACCTTTATTCAATGAGTTTGTGTCATAGGTGTAATGCATTAGTAACTATGATAAAAGGTCCCGTAGATGGCTCCTTCACAGAATCACATAGGAGCAAATGGAAGGAAAGCGGAAGCACCAAAAGAGAAAAATAGTTCATCACAAAACAGATGATTTCAACAACGGGCGAAAAGCTCTCCGTTGCGTGTGGCTGTAGAAGGTGAGGCTCTTTGGCTGGGCGAAGCTGTGACTTCATCACCGTCATAGCTCCCTGTAAATGTGTCTTGTGTTGTTCAGTTGATTGACAGGCCCAGTTGGCTCAGCAGGAATATTCCTCAGCTGCCTGTCGAGCGTCTGTCTTCAGAGACGGGCTGGTGTCAGACCCAGCCGCACCTATGTCTGACGACACATTCACATATTCAGCAGAGCCAGCGTTTGAATGCACTTTATAGGTCCTTTTCCTGACATTCAAAAGGAACACTGACAGAATTCTGTATAATTCTGAAACTGGACGAAATGAAATATTGCTTCAGAAGAAGCGTTTTACATACAGTATATAAAGAATATGTTGCCAGGTTTCACTCTCCGACTCTGGCAGAGTGTTCATAGTTATGTGTTTGATCCACTTTGTTCACTTGGAATAAAGAACCAAAAGGACAGTGATGTAGTCGGTGTTGTGTTTGTCTATCTTATCAGCTGCTGATCAGGTCAGAGCACTGAACTGCTGGTTTGTTCCCCACTCATTGGTTTATGTGTAACTGACAAACTGTTCACAGCAGAAGAAGAAAAAAGGCTGAGTCAGGGCTGCTTTTTAGGGAATCTAAAGTGCAGTTCCTGGAGCTCATGTATGCAGTCATTCTTCTACACTGTACCAGTTTAACCTCTCCATACCCTCAACTTGAGTTTGTTGCATCATTTTGAAAATTCAAGGAAACGCTGTATGCATTTATATTAACAGCAAACCCAGAGGGACATAGCGCAATGTTGCTTAAATCCAAATGATCTGCAGTGTGCCCTTCATATCGACAGCTTACCAGAATTTACTGAAGAAGGCTGTGAGATGTTTGGCCCAACAGCTGGTAATTGGACCTTTGAGCTTCCATATACTGTTCCCAAATGTCAAGAATGAACTTCCATGCTCAAAAAGTAAATTAAT
This sequence comes from Chaetodon trifascialis, assembly GCF_039877785.1. NCBI lineage: Eukaryota > Metazoa > Chordata > Actinopteri > Chaetodontiformes > Chaetodontidae > Chaetodon > Chaetodon trifascialis. The sequence goes on from NC_092072.1 coordinate 22,950,203, forward strand.
AAGATGAGTTCAAGCTCCAGAAGTTTGCAACTGAATGAAATACTCGTGAGCTGTAGCTGTGATCACTGCCAGCATTTGTGTCAGCTGCCCCTCGATGTCTTGCTATTATTACAGCCATGTCTGAATTTCACCAGTCAAGCTAGCGACCAGTGTTACCAAGTGCCAAAAAACAAGAATCTGCTGAGCTTTGCAGGTGAGCAGTGGGTTTGCAGGGCTGCAGGACCCCAGGACAAAAGATGAAACATGCCTTCCTATTATGCCAATTTGCTAAAAACTTATACAAACAATGATTAGTGCACATCCAGCAACATTGCTGCTGAAGTGGAATCTACAAAGGATTGCAGGAACTGGTCTTAATAAAAACTGAAATAACTAATAAAAGATTAGCGTTTAAAGATTGACCATCCACCACCGTCTAGACAAATTGAGTGGATTCCATGACAAAGAGATGATCATGATAAAGTTCCAGTGGGGTTTATAGTCATTTGAATTTTTTTTGTAAATATCAGGGTCCTGATCTTTCTTCAGGAACAGCTCTGTACAGCACAAATTTTCAAAATCATCCACGTGCTTCATAGATCTTATTGACTGAGCTAACCACGTTTAACATAAAAGCAATGCCATATTAAACTGCTGGGATTTTGAATGGAGTTTGGTGTTAATTCTGTGCAGTTTCTCTCAGTGACAGACAATGCAAACCAGTGGCTTTCTGTTTTTGTATCAGTGTTCAGTGTGTTTTGAGAAGAGTGAGGGCAGTTCTTGCTCATACTGGGTCTGCTCTGAGATCAATGCCAAGCACGGGGGTGGGGTGGGGGTGGGCGTGGGGGAGTCCATAATGTCAAAGTTTATGGACTCATTTCTACTGTTTGGGGTTTCTGGTGGGTCTGGAGGCTGAATCATGTGGCACACCAGCTGGAGATAATTGAGGTGAAACTGGCACATATTGTAATTGTTTCACAGATAATGAAATATGTGGGCATACTGGCTTACCACTATGCTCAGCTGAGTCCAACAACCTCAAAAGGAATTTCAATTGGGGAGTTATTTATGCCCATTTTTAATAAGCTTAAACTTAAAAGCACATTGAGAGAGACTTTTTTGATAAATGTCTTAATATATTTTTCACCATAATGCTTTCAGGATATATCATGAACAGTTAAATGATGGATGGAATAGTAGAAATCTTCATTAGGGATTGACTGTGAACACAACTGGTCCACTGCCCTTCCTGCATCTGCAGCATCCTTCCTCCACAGCAATATGGCTGCATGCCCGGTGGCCCTGTATATTTTCCATTACACAAAGCTCACGCAGGGCTGGGTGGCATGCCAGGTTAAGCCTCTCCCTCTTCCCATGGCCCTTGGCTGGGGGATGACCAATACGCTTCAGCACAGTGACAGAAGGGGCTTCAGGGGTCACTTGTTCCCAAACATCCATATCAGCCCGCCTGACTTCCTGGAACTGTACCAAGTTCTGGCTGGGACTCCTGACTTTGATCCTGGACTCTAATTAACAGTGGATTAGTGTGAGAGCAGGGGGACCAGCTGAGATGCAAGATACTGTTTGTCTCAACGTCTCCAGCTTGGGCAGCTATATTTGAATGTTACCGTGGACCTGCGACACTGAAGGAGGATGTTACAATCTTTTTCTCTGTACACCACAGCGCCTGACATCTTTTGGTCTCACAGATCCATAATTGAATTTACCTCTGAAATGTGGCACTTTGAAAGACTGGCACGACTTGACAGTAAACAGGAAAATGACCAATTGAAGTTTAGGATCTTCTTGAAAGTACATGCAAAATGACCAAGAGGAGTTTCCAGATTTTAAAATCACTAACACTTAATCAAATTAATTTTCATCTGAGCCGCCTTCCATTATACACACTACCTCCAGCTCATTCTGATGTACTTCCCACTGCTTGACACCCCAGACTAACTTTCAAAAATGTGGTTCATGTTTGTATGAAGTATATAAATGGCTGTAGAAAACAATTTACTATAACACAGAAAATGAGGCAGCCTAGGTAATTTCCAGCCAATTGCAGACTAAATCTGAGTAAAGATTCTAATAATGTACATTTTAGTGAAACAAGCAGCTTTGTGCCATACCCATAGTCCAATCTGTAGTGTTTACCTCTTATGTGTCAGATATGGGAGACCTTTAACTTGAAATGATTTGAATTGAATGAAGATTGCATATATCTAACACTTGTTCTACTCACATGGATACAAATTTAACAGAGATCAGGTATCTGCTGAAATGACCTTAATCAAAGACAGGGCTTTCATGTGTGAGTTTCTTGTTAGGTCTAGCCTGATAATTGATTTTCTTCTTTGAATTAGTACAATCATTTTATTTCTAGCAAGGAAACATTATAATGGTTAGTTAGCTTTCTGAAAAGTTTCAAAATGGAGTTATCAGCCTTAAGAAACCCATGCAGGCTGGACAAACCTTGTCCCAGTCCACTGTATGCTGCTTGATCTCCAACATTAGAGCTTTTGTAGAATGTAAACTAAAGCACGAGGTCATTAAGTACTTCAATAAAGGCATGTGGAGCAGATCTGGACTCCTAAACCTTTCACTTCAATAGCATCTCCTGCTCTTGACAGTCAGACACAATAAAGCTACAATATTAGCATCAAAGACAGAAAGACACAACAGGATCTTGTAGTTTTCCTCTCTATTAACATTTCTACCAACATGCTTGTGTATTTCAGTCACATTCAGTTGTCCAGTCTTTGATCTCTTGCTCTCTTACAGCTGAGGAAATGGACTTTGAAAGCACAACCACCCATCTGAAGAGTGTGTATTCAGTGGGAGGGGTGTGAATGTTTCAGGGTTTGTTCAAGCTGATTGATGACTGTGTGAACGGCTAATCTGATCCCTGTTCAGTGTGAGCTGTGAAGGGTGTATACGGTGAGGCCGTCAGAGTGGAGGACAGGATATGGTGATAAGGGAAGAGGAACCACTCCCTGCCTGCCTCGGTTTCCTGAGAAGAGCCTGGCTGTCTGCCACTGCAACCCCACCCCCCAACCCCGGCCTCGCACAGCACTTGAACACCAAGTGCGTGTGTGTGTATGTTGGGGGGGGGGGCACTTTTTTCCAAAGTAGACAGTTTTTTCAACTACTGCCAACAAAGTCAAAGGTGTCCACTTCTGGGTAGATTGTAGTGAGATTTACTGGCAACTCCCGCGGAACAGAGAAGGAATCGTTTCAATTTCAACAGAATGATGACATTTCCAGTAGAACCATCCTCAGAACAAAGATTCAGTTTTAAGACCTGAAAGAAGATTAAAGTGTTCCTTCCAGAAATGGTCTCTGGAAATCATTCTACCTTCTACCTTCTCCAAAATGATGTCGGGGGACAGATACCACATTCGCTACTGATTAGTTTGAGGCAAACCAATGGAAAACAATATGGCAATCCATTATTAGGCTCCATTTTCTTGTTAAAATTCTTTACTTCATGTTTTTTTTTTATCGTATAAATTTCCTCTTCACATTACTATGCTGCATTTCTGTTGTGTAGGATCCTCACTGTGGATGTACGGTATGATTTAAACATACTCATTCCAAGTATGTTTACAGCTTCATATGCTCACCAGCTGTGTCATTAAGTGACGTTGAACACTCCAAACATCCAGAGAGCAGGGAGCAGTCTGTATTTGGACTTGTTGCATAATCCTGACCTTTGTAAGCCTTTCCACTGTTGCTTTCTTGTATCTCTGTTTAAACAGAACAAGCTGTCATCTCTATTTAAAGTGATTCAAAGGTACTTTGAAGTTTAAGATGAAACCTCCAACCGCCCTGCTTGTTTATTGTACCTGTTCCAGTCCCCGGGCTGTTTCTGACCCCAGTTGAAAGAGAGTTGTATGGCTGAGAGCCTCGAAGTCTAAGTAAAGCTGGTTTCCCACTAAGACTTTCAGTAACAAGAGGGAGGTGTCTCCCTACTGTGGATGTTTTTGTTCAGGGGTTCATGAAAATGACTGTGGTGGGAGTTGTGACTGGCCCCGCACTGTAACCAAAAAGTTATACTCACCATATTTACAGAATTCAAATTGGTGTTGTTCCTCAGTAAAGCTCACACTTCAGTGACTTTCCATCCATAATTAAACATTGCTATGGTCTGTTTGATGTGCCATCTATGAGAACAGCTGCCTGGAAAATGGCTGCAGAAAAGACTGCAAAGGGCAAATGTGCCTCAAAAGATATCATAGTCTTATAACACAATTTCTGCATCATTTGCTGTACACATTCTTGTTGATGATGAAAAAATTAGTTTGTCTATAAGATTGCAGCATTTGCATGTACAGATTCAACAGGATTTAGTCAATAAATATCTGTTCTCTATCGATAAATACTGTAGATTGTAAACTTTAGATTTTGGCATGGAGCCTGATCTCACAGGAAATATAATATCACACACACATGTCACATTTTGACTTGTTATCGCTCATATTTTTTACTTAAAAAGTCATCAGTCTGTGTGACTTATCTGAGTCACAAGTCACATGTATCTCATTATTGTGACCTGAAATGCCCAAATCCTGATTTGCCCTGAACATTATTTTTTTCCTGCTGGAAATGGGCTTCCATAAAAAAAGTTATTGAGACATAAAGATAATGACATAGAAATATATAGACTCAATGCAATCTGGAATGCAGTGATATCATTGAAATTGTTCAAAATGCCCCAGACTGAAACCAAGTTATCAATATAACCCTGTAAAAGTGAGGCCAAACTCAATTTATAGCAGAACTAATAGTTGTGACAGCAGTTTCAATATTGAATTAAATCAATTTATTCATCAAATTTATAGAAAACGAGTAGACATGTTTCAATGGCACTTTTGAACATCTGGTACAGATACTGTTCCACACCACTGAGTCCTGAAAATGATATGATTTTTTGTCTTTTTATTATCTTCTAAGCTCCAAATAAGCCATTTATACACACTTTGCTTATGATTGCTGTCTTTAAAAATCATACACAATTGCCAATATTCTTGCAATGAAAAGGGTCATTTGTGTGTGTAGCAAAATGTAAGTTGTTCATAAAGTACTGTCACCCACAACAAGCACTTCTATTTTAGGCATCTGTAATTGTGTATATGTTATTAGTGGGTCATTTTTGACTTTCACAAACTGTTGTCTAAGCCACTCAGATCAGCATGATGATGATAATGATGATGATGATGATGATGATTCCCAAATGTTCCCTATGGGAGATTAATAAAGTGTTATCTTATGTTATTGTATCAGTGCTCTATAGAGACCCAGATCAAACCCATTTTTGATTTACCTATTCATACTTACTCCCCAAACCCCTCACAATTGTTCTTCAATTTATTTTTTCTAGCAAGGATGATCTTCCACAGACTATTATAAGCTTCAAGGGCATGTACTATATCTCATAGATTCCGTAGATGATAGATCAGTCTGGGTGGTAGTTATGAGCAGTATAAGTATTTTCTGTGTAGAAATAGATTGGCAATCGTGTACAGTTTGTAACTAAAATTATGTCTCAGCCGAGCTTAGTTTGAATCTAATCACAGTTGGTTGATCCTGATTTTGCTTTCCTGCTGTTACAGTGTAAGCTTCTCTGCAGCTCAATAAGGACCTCATCAGATTATACAGACGGACTGTGAGCAGAAATGCCATACATGATAGCCTTGTGGAGTTTCAATCTTTCTGTTTCAAGTCAAAAATCATGTGAAAGTAGAAGATGCCACCTAAATATCAAGTCAATGTAGACAGAGTGCAGGCTGGGCCAGGAAACTCTCTTCTTTTCCACAAACAAACCTTCCTTAGGAAAAAGAGAAAAGCACAGGTCCTGCTCTGACTCTACTCCAAAACAAACTCAAAGAAGTGCTGTGGAGGTACGAACGTTTTATTTATTTATTTTTTTTTGTATATTATTGAGCCAGAATTGGAATACAATGTATCAAGATATGGGTTGAACTACGCTGCCCACACACACACACACACACAGATTTGAATAGGTACATATGCATACATACACATAGATAACATATTCACATGTTTCATTAAAAGGTTATTAAAGATGCATTAACTCTTTTCTTTGGCTTGCATTTGTTGGCAGGACAATGAGCTGTAAACATGACACTGAGATATCTTATAAAGCTGTAGTGGCTAACTTGTTAGCAAACAGTTGTCTATTGAACACCAGCACACAGAGATCATTCCTGTGGAAGTTGTAAAGTTGCAAAAAAGTTATAGGACAGAAAAATAAAACAATAAGATGGCAGATGCTGTGCAGTGAATGCTCCCTTTTGTTGTGATTTACATGTAATCACATCTACAGTTTAATTATGATTAAACATATAGTTTCATTTCACCAAAGTGTTGTGACTATGGACAGTTATTATGCATCAAATTCAAAAACACCACTCAAGAAAAAGTATAATTGTGTGGTAACAGGATATCATTAAAAATCTTAGAATTGTTATTAATCCATGTTATGACCATCTTATTAAAGATCATTGATCTTGTTCTTTCTTTCTGTCATTTACACTTACATGACTTTTCACAGTTTGCAGCACAGCATGAATTAAATTGATCTTAATCCAAAGTTGTGCAAAAACACATTTTAAGTAAGGAAACTGGCACCAAAGACAAAAACACCAAGAGACAACAGAATACATTAGAGAGACATCTGGCACAAGATATTTTATACCTCAGAAAACTTTTCCAAGGGTGTCTGAGATATATTTACTTTTTGAGAGCACAGAGACAATACAACTTTACTCTGTTTCTTAGTGAACAATTTCAAAGTAGTCTCCTGTTGAGACTGTTTTGCCTTGACTGCCAAGGCAAAACAGTCTCAATGAGTAAATTCATATGCTGGATTAAATAATTCAGACAAGAATGGTGCAAAACACACAGCACATTCTTCTTTTATTTTTGACTGTTCTGCTCTGTGCAGGTTGCTTCACCCCAGCCCTTGCCCTTGTTTTGCTAAAACACAGTGTTACTGAGGCAGAATCTAATTAGAAACAGCCCAATAAAATTCCAGCTGTCATTTGTAACTGCATCTGTATTCCTTCCAAGCTGTTACATAACTTGGCTTGTATTCTGCACAGATGCTGGAACTCGTTTCTGTCTTTGTCCTCCACACAGATCCTGCTCTCACGTTTCCACCAACCTTACATAATCTTTATTTATCACTGCCCTGTTCCTCTGCCTGAATATTTCAGCAGAAAATGACAGGTTGAAGAAGGCACTCTGCTTCAAGTGCTGTTTAATCTTCCACTTCCCTCCTCAACCAATGGTTCATCTCATGTGCCACAGACTGTAGATGCTGCCTACAACTGAAGTCTGCTCAGTAACAGTGAAGTGTGGCATGATAATCTGGGCAGATGGGCTTTTATTTCATTCTGTGGTTGACACACTTCTGTATTCACTGCTTGTCATACTAGAGCTCAAGAGGCAGAGTGGAAATTATTCATATACTGTATAAAGGATAAATGGCTGTATGCTGCTTTTGTTGGCACAGCAGAGTTCTGCAGCAGGGTGGGTGGGGTGGTGGGGCTGATGGAGGGGGCAGGACTAACAGATAGTCACTACTTGATGCTTCATTAGCACCTCTGACTGACATGCTGAGAGTGCTGGGAGCTAAAATCCCCTCAAGCTAGGCCAACTGTTTGAACAGACCGATGTGTTGCCCCGGCCCCTTTAAAGGACATGACAAATAAAACACACCTGGAACAGCTTACACAATTGCTAATGTTTGTTGGATCTGATGGGTCTGACATGTGTCCTCTCTCATGTCCTCTGAAGAAGGTATATTGTCTATTAAAAGGCTGAAGATACAGCTGAGACGTCTCCTTATAGAAAATTAACTTATTGACCTAGTTGGTGTTCAAAAGAGGTGACAATTTATTTGAAGGGGTGTGCATATAACTGACATGACATAGTCAAAACTATGACATGACGTCTGCCATGAACATGAAGGAATGTTTCTGAATGTTTCTGGATGTGTTATTTAGTTTTAGCGCTAAGTTGATATTGTTTGAGACATTATATTAACCAAGAAACCTGTCAGAAACATGTCATAGCAGGACTGATTATCAAACTGGTAGGATCCTACTGACCTGTTCTCTCCTATTGTGTCTCCTTGCCCTTTTTCCTAGTCTTGTTGTCTGTCTGTTCGCCCCTGTCTGTGCAGCTGGGTGTCTCCCTGCACCCAGTCAGCTCTGCCCCCTCAGGGGCTCACCTGAGAGTCATGTTCCTGATTAGGCATGGTACTGAAGGAGAGAGCCTACCTGCCTACCTATCTCTCCTACCTGTGCCGGATTACTCCTCTGTCCATGGCGGTGTCTGGTTGTTCCCAGCATGAGTACTATATTTCATTTCCTCCTCTCCTCCAGAGGTTAGCTAATGTTCACTGTCCTTAACTGCCGCTTATTCATGTGCTCCTGTGTTACAGTGCCTACCTGCTGCTTCAGCACATGCCTTGCCTGAAACCCGCCTTGTCGGAGCTCCCTGTGTCCATTCCCACTCCTTTTGAGTGCACCTTTAGTTTATTTATTATCCACTCCATACAAGTGTGCTTTCTGTTGTTATTTATTGTTAATAAATTTTCGTTTATTTGATTCCTGTGTCCTGTGTCCGGGTCTGCATCTTTGGGTCCAAACGAATCCTTTTGGCAAAAGCCTAACCAAACTTAAGAAGCTATTTAGCTTTATGTGTTAACTTATGCATTAACATTACATTAAACTCATATATGGTTGGTTTTGACAGTGGTTGTCATGATACCATTATAATTGTGTCATGAATAATTTACTGGACCACAACTTAAGTGGTTCAATTTGAACTAGTTATTAAAATGTCATTAAATGTTATAAGGCCAGTTTGATGGCAGAGGGTACATGAACTTTGCTGAGGTGATTTACAGAGTTTCCAATTCAATTCAATTTTATTTGTAATCACAACAAAAGTTGTCTCAGGACACTTTCGATACAGAGCTGGTACAGGCTGAGCTCTTTTATCTACAGAGACCCAACAATTCCCTCATGAGCAAGCACTTGGCGACAGTGGCGAGGAAAAACTTCCTTTTAACAGGCAGAAACCTCAGGCAGAACCAGGCTCTGGGTGGGCGGCCATCTGCCTCAACCGGTTGGGTGAGAGAGGAAGAGCAAGAGAGAGAGTGAGACAGACAGACAGACAGACAGACAGACAGACAGACAGACAGACAGACAGACAGACAGACAGACAGACAGACAGACAGGGACAGAAGGACAGAGGAGCTCGGTGTATCTTTGGAGGTCCCCCGACAGTCTAATCCTATAGCAGCATAACTAGGGGCTGGTCCAGGACAAGCCTGAGCCAGCCCTAACTATAAGCTTTATCAAAAAGGAAAGTTTTAAGCCTACTCTTAAATGTAGAGACAGTGTCTGCCTCCCGGACAAAGACTGGAAGATGGTTCCACAGGAGAGGAGCTCATAGCTAAATGCTCTGACTCCTGTTCTGCTTTTTGAGACTTTAGGAACCATAAGTAGACCTGCATTCTGGGAACGCGAGAGAGAGAGAGAGAGAGAGAGAGAGAGAGAGAGAGAGACAGACAGACAGACAGACAGACAGACAGACAGACAGACAGACAGACAGACAGACAGACAGAAATGAAATCACAGTAACAGTGACAGTTCTAATAATAGACTCTTAACTATATGCAGTATACTGAAAGCACCCTCATGAATTCTGCTAAGGAAACTTGCCGAGACTGATTGATGTTCATTATGCCCTGAAAAGGAACAGATCATGCCTACAAATGCAGTTGACTTTACTGGATGACCTGTCACAGGCCACCACCTTCAGCTCTGTCCAAGAGGTTGCTGAACTTCTTTCAGATGCTTACACCAATGCTGTCACTAGCTGGTAATATAAGAGGTCCAGCTCCTTTTGGTTAACCATTTGCTTGAATCTCATGTAACTTGCAGCTTCATTGCTGTATACCAGATTCACCATGTAATGCAGGTCCAGTATCTTGTGAATTCATATTTCAGTCTTATCCTCATTATGAGCTTGGAAAACTTAAACCTTGTAGTTTGCACCTACCCCCTTTTACTGTGATATTAAATACAGTGTATTGTTGTTGGTCTCATTTTCATGTCTGTATGAGAGTCAGGTGTATTAATTAATTATTTAGAAGTTTAAAGGTTGTGTCTTGGTGCACTTGCCAGCAAAAATGCCTTTCTTCAAACAGTGTCCTCGTCCAGCCAAAATAAATTCCCCCCCAGATTTCTTACTCTCCAGGATGTGAGATCTGGTTGTCAGTGCCAAGAACACTTGGATAGACTGCAGGCCTATCTTACTGAAACACAGCTGCATCCTGTTGGAGCTGCTTCAACCATTTATACCACCATCACCACACAGAGGATCACACACTGCAGGTAATCTGCCTGCTGCAGAAATGCACTCACACATTTCAAGCTCCCTCAGTCTGACCAGCACACATGATTATTATCATCTGACACTGAGCTTTCATATGCATCTCTTAGTCTTTGTTGTTGTTTTTACTGCATGGTATGGCTCAGATCAACTCATTTTTGTTACCAGATACTTTTCTAGATTTCATTTTCCATTGCAGATAGTACCTTCTAAGTGTAGGCGGGATTCTTAGCTGATCGTCATAGCAACATGGCGTGAAACTGCTGTGGCATCATCTTACACGCGACACAAACACAGGGACAATGGACAATATTGAAGGGATGGTGTTCTTGATTCTCAGTGGCAGTCTGTGGCTGTTTGTCACAACAAGGATAAGACTGAAATATGGGTTTATAAACTTTGTTTCAGAGAAGGCAGAAAGAAGCGAGACAAAAGAATGCTGAAAAAACAGGAGAGTTTAGGAAATCATACATCAGGGCACAGATGACGGGGTGCCTCTGGTTGCTCTGTATTGTGTCAGTGATGATTCTCTGTGACTGATAAGTGGTCTAGTCACTCCACCTTTTAGTATCGGCTCAGCTTACTTGGAACCTTAATTTAGGTGATACCAAAAAGTATCAGGTATCAGGTACTATCCACAACAACTAGCCAATGTAAAACCAAAAAAGAACATTTCCAAGCAAGTTGAGCTGAGCCAAGCCGTACCATGCAGTGGAAATGCTGCATTTGTGTTGAGCTGTAAAGCAAAAAAAATCTTCAGCACTGACCAATAATGTTCTAGCAGGTTTGGCTTTATGTGTTATTTTTATTTTAAGGTGTCAATAGCACCTTGAATTAAGAATGACTTTGGGGGTGTTATATACCAGTCATGGTTTCATTATTATGCGTAAATTATGTAAATCTTCAAAAGAAGCAGATAATATTTGAGTGGCAAAAAAAAAATAAAAAAAAAATGCCTGCCACAGTTGCAGTGCATAGTGGACAGGCACCTCTGGCACCAGATCTGATGGTAGAGTCGAGTTTCAGTCCCTTTTACCGTACTGGTGTGGTAATGTACATGTTTAATAGATTCTCACTGACATGACTTCAATCTAGGTCTATAGTCATAACCACTTAAAGGATCAGGCTGATGATATTCCAAAATGTTTTTACTGTCAGCCAATCCCATGACAAGACTTAAAAACAACAATTTCTAAAACAGCCAGTCACTGTAGTTTTTAACAAATGTTGCTCAAACAGGAGGAAGTAGTTCATTAGCTGAACACTGTTTTCAGTGGTGGATTAATTCACATTGGCAGACTAGTGAGTATTTTGGGCAGCAGGATGGTGTATGTGGGATTCAGTCAAACAGAGAAAAAAGAGACAGAGCAGCAGTAGTAATAGTGGTATCTTAATTGATTGAGACTTTAGTGTCACATGATGATGTAAACACAATTAAATAAGTATTTTATTTACAGAAATAAATAAATAAATGAATTACCTTTAATTCATATTTGTCTTGTTAATGACTCCCCAGTCTCCATAGGAAGCCTCCCCCCCTGTCATTCTTTCTTCCTGTGCTGCAGGACCACCGCACTGATGTTAAAGACCTCAGCGTGAAGAGAACAATGGCTGGGAGGGATGTGTTTTCCTTTGGAAAGGGGACACAAAGAGGATAGCTTTTAGTTTTTGTTTAGAATACAATACAATTTCTTTAAAGAAGAAGTTTAAATAATATTCTCCTTTGACCAACAGTCTCATAGAATCAGTAGAGTCAAAGGTCAAGGCTTGTTTCTCTTCTGTCAGTTTTATTCACATGGACCTGCCTGTGAACTTTTATTTGCTTCTGCTGCAATCTTACAGAAGGCTTATATCTGTGGTTTATAAGCCAATGCTGAGCGATGCTACATCTCACTCATGTCTTGTTTTCAAGGAGTGTATTAAATTTTATCACACATCACTCTAATTCATTTCATATTATTGATTTCTTTCCTGGTCTCCACCACTTGAAGTGATAAATATTTTCACACAGAGCCACATGTCACAGGTCAGCTGTATGAAGACTGCACATTACAGCTGTCTATGCTTTACAGCGTATCCATGTGAGATTCACCTGGTGTGAAACATAGGTTTGGGTTTGGGTTTGTTTGCTGACGGAGTAATGAAGAGATTAACAAGATGATACAGAGAGAAAGAGGGAATTATGAGTGTATAGTATGTTCTAGCTCAAAGGTTCAGTTTCTTAATTTCTATTTGAATAAAAAGCAGCAAAAACAATGGTTACTAATCATTTCGGTGACCATTTAGCACTGCCACCTTAACCCCTTTACTAACATTTGGCTTCAAGGTTTTCCAGAAATTTGCATGCTTCCCATAGGATGAATCCTAATGGTTTTGGTGAAGACTTGTCTTCTGTCACCCCAGTGATTATTTTATCCAACATGTGACAGGAGTATTAATCAGTCATTCCTGTCCTTTTACTAGAAATCTGTGACTGTGTGGATGCTAACTTAAACTCTTTTACCTGTTTTTTGATTTAAAAAACAAACAAACAAACAAAAAAACACTTGCAGCAAAAGTAAGGGAGGGCTTTTGTGGTGAAGAATTTATAAAAATCTAAACATGTTTATCCACCATTTTACAGGTACTCCTTTGACAGCAAGTCACAGGCATGGACCACTGCTTTTATACCTCATATAATCAGTTAAAGACACAATGTCAAGCAGGTAGCCCAAATGTAACTGTCATTTAGATGCAAATCCCTGCCGTGTTGGGCTGACTCAGAGAGTGAAACTCTGGTTTCACCAACCCCTGACAAAAACATCTGGTTATTTAGCCTCTAGATGCTCTACTATGCTCACCAACAACAATCTATACAAGGCTAAAAAGCTCAGTAGAGCTGATGAGAGCTCAAGAGTTAATGACAATTCTCAGTGGGTTTGTCACGATGAGCAACATCTTTCACGGTCAACAGTGTCAACAGCTGGTAAAAGTGACGGCAGCGTATTTTTATCTATTAAATATAAATCCCATACAACCTTGAGCTACTTTCCATCATTGCAGACAATTTTCTGTTCCATTATCCTCCAACCTCAGAGGCAGCTATTATTTTCAGAACATGTCAGTTTACAATAAAATTCACCTTGTTATTCACCTTTTTTGAAATCTAACTAGCGCCACCATCAGGATATATTTTACAGTGGTCAACATTCAGTTGGTATCCTGTTGGATAATCAAACTCAGACAACAGAGAAAAAGCAAACACAAACCTTGTAAAACAGAAATGTTCATTTAGAAGCATAGTTTATTAGACACATTCATAATCTCAAAACCTTAAATTGATATTTATGAACAAGCTCCACAGTCCAGACAATAAGTAAGCATGAGTTATGCATACACACATATAGAGACATGAACAATAAGGAATTAATCATTTATTTATTTTACATATCTTTGGGTCACTACCTCCAAAGAGGAAAAGTAATAAACAAATGAATACAAAATGTCAATTCAATCAGTGTGATATCAAAAGTTGTGACTATAGACCAATTTCAATTTTACCCTGCATCTCCAAAATCCTGGAAAAGATAATCTACTCCAGATTATCTGATCACCTGACAGCAAACAATATACTATTACAAATACCAATATGGCTTCCGCAAAAAATATTCCACCGAGCATGCCCTTTTGGCCCTTGATAATAGGAAATTTGCCCTAGGAGTCTTCCTTGATTTAAGTAAAGCCTTTGACACAGTTAGTTACAACATACTAATTGCCAAACTTAACAGATATGGTACTGCCCTGAAATGGTTTACTAACCATTTGGCCATCAGAGAACAATATGTATCTCAATGGGTTTTCATCTAAGAAATCCAGAAATCTGTTTGGTGTCCCTCAGGGATCAATCCTGGGTCCTTTACTATTTAAAATTTATATCAACGATATGGCGATGTCTTGTACTAATCTCTTCCTGGCATTGTTTGCAGACAACACAAACCTTAGTGCTTCTCATGAGAATTTTAATACATTGATCAAGAATGTGAATGAGGAATTGCAAAATGGTTTCATTCAAACAAGTTAACCCTCAATGTAAAAAAAAGGCAACTTCATGATCTTTTGTAATGTAAATAAACATCATCCAATAGAACAAGCTCTTTATTAATAATGGTGAAATTGAATTAGTTCAACACACCAAATTTTTAGGATTTAAAATAGACAGCGGTCTAAAGTGGTCGAATCATGCAGACTTTGTGTGCAAAAGATCTTCGAAGATGCTAGGCATATTGAGGAAGGTTTGTCCCTTAATTCACTCCTCAGTTCATTTAACTCTATATTATAGTTTTCTGTTTCCATTTATAATTTACTGTAACATTTTCTGGGAGGCGACTTATCTCAACAAATTATGCATAGTCCAGAAGAAGTATCTGAGAATAATATCTCACTCAAGTTGATTCGCACTGTCCGCACCAATTATCAAAAAATATAATTTATTACCTATTGATAAAGTAAATGCCTATCTGACATGTTTATTTATACATAAGTTCATATACAGGGAACAAGATCTTCCAGACACCCTCCATAACCTCTTTATCTCCACCTCCACCATGTGGTTTGCAGCTGCGTCTCCTGCCTTGGCCCTGCCTGACATTCACTGCAACTGCTACTACTGTCATTACATCCACTGTCACTGTTACTGTGACTGCATGTCTGTCTGTCTGTCTGTCTGTCTGTCTGTCTGTCTGTCTGTCTGTCTGTCTGTCTGTCTGTCTGTCTGTCTCTGTGTCTCTCTTTCAATACTTGCCACTCTGCACTGGCTCCCTGTAAAGTTTAGAATAGAATTTAAAATTCTCCTCCTTACTTACAAAGCCATAAATGGCCAGGCACCTTCTCATCTTAAAGAGCTCATAGTACTGTACCTTATTACCCCACTCGAACACTGCGTTCCCAGAATGCAGGTCTACTTATGGTTCCTAAAGTCTCAAAAAGCACAACAGAAGTCAGAGCATTTAGCTATCAAGCTCCTCTCCTGTGGAACCATCTTCCAGTCTTTGTCCGGGAGGCAGACACTGTCTCTACATTTAAGAGTAGACTTAAAACTTTCCTTTTTGATAAAGCTTATAGTTAGGGCTGGCTCAGGCTTGTCCTGGACCAGCCCCTAGTTATGCTGCTATAGGATTAGACTGTCGGGGGACCTCCAAAGATACACCGAGCTCCTCTGTCCTTCTGTCCCTCTCCATCCGCACGCTCTCATGTCCTACCATGGCGTGTTACTAACTTAGCTCCTTCCCCGGAGTCTCTGTGCTTTGTCGTCTTGCAGGTTCCCATGGACAGTGGCTGAATCTGGATTGTGGATTTCAGCTGCGTCTCCTGCCTTGGCCCTGCCTGACATCCACTGCAACTGCTACTACTGTTATTACATCCACTGTCACTGTTACTGTGACTGCATGTCTGCATGTCTGTCTGTCTGTCTGTCTGTCTGTCTGTCTGTCTGTCTGTCTGTCTGTCTGTCTCTGTCTCTGTGTCTCTCTTTCTCTCTCTCTCTCTGACTGCATTTCTGTCTATCTCTCTCTGTCTGTCTCACTCTCTCTCTTGCTCTTCCTCTCTCACCCAACCGGTCGAGGCAGATGGGCGCCCACCCAGAGTCTGGTTCTGCCTGAGGTTTCTGCCTGTTAAAAGGAAGCTTTTCCTCGCCACTGTCGCCAAGTGCTTGCTCATGAGGGAATTGTTGGGTCTCTGTAGATAAAAGAGCTCAGCCTGTACCAGCTCTGTATGGAAAGTGTCCTGAGACAACTTTTGTTGTGGTTTGGCGGTATACAAATAAAACTGAATTGAATTGAATTGAACCTCAGATGTCCATTCATACCAAATGAGACATAGAAACAATAGTCTCCTTTTACTGTTCTCTCGAATTAGACACCAATTTAACATCACCTTTAGAAGCCCCTAAGTTTTGGAGTGAATTCAGCCCATTTCTCAGGTCCATGTCTTCTTGTACTGCCTTTAAAAAGGATTTAAAGATGCATTTACTGTCCCAGTGAACCCTCAATCATTGTTCTTTAAGTCCAGTCTTCTTACTGTATCTCTATCCCTCTCTGTCTTTTCCCTCAGTCCCTCTATTCCTTGTCTTTCTCTAGATGATATTGTCTTTCTTTGCACTTTTGTTAGTGAAGTTACCTTGCTTGTGCTGCCTCCTGCTTTAGTGCATACGGTGTGAAGTTTATTGTGTTAGCCTGTATGTTGTGTATTTGATATGTCCAGGTGTGGAGCTTTTCGCTCCCACCCTGCACAGATTTGTATTTAATTTGTGCTAAACAAATAAACTAAACGAGAATGGTAATGGATATAAGAATGGGTATAAGAATATTTGCTTTCTTGACATTTTGTGAATTTATTTTGTTTATTGTTAGACCAAATTTGCTTAGAGCAATTGTGAAACGTAGCAAACTGGCATACATCTCCCAGCTGAAACTACAGATGTCTATACTACTGGACTATCGCCTCATGAGGGACACTGACATTACGAGACAGGGCAAGTTCTGAACATTATTAACAGAATGTGAAAAAGTAAAAGTTGTAGTTGTAGCTGCACAGCTAGAACTTTTACTTTTTCACATTCTGTTAATACTGTTCATTTTGTAACTAAAATTCTAGGCATATCTTAGACATAGTATCTAAATGGGCTCTCCATGACAAGCCCCTGTAGCAGGAAATTGATAGCAACACACTGTTGGCAGTGATAAGACCATAGCCAGCCTTTTTTCTGAAGTGTGTGAGTATGTACGTCTGTGTCATTCTCTACCTGTATCTTTTTGCTGAACCCCGCTCTAGAGTGACATTCTCATGACTCAAAGTGGATGATACAACATGGGTTTAGTTCAGTGGCGTAGTCAGGATGTAACATTCTGGATTTGTGTCATGTTGTTTCCTGTTTTATTTTGTAGTGTTAACCTCTTATGTCATTTTAGTTTCCTGTGTTTTCCCGCCTTTCATCATCCACACCTGCGGCCACTCACTCACCTGCCCCTGATTATTGCCTTCCCTGTGTATATATGTCCACCAGCTCCTCATGGCTTTGCCAGATTGTCTTTGTTCTCTGTGACCTAAGACCTAGCATTAGCTGTGCGCTTCCTAGTGTTATCTAACCTTGCCTGTTCATTTTCTTATTTCAAGGATTGGCTTTTTCCCTGTCTGTTTTTGTTAGCCTTTTTTGGATTCCTGGTTTTCCTTTTGCCTTATTTTGGATTCACATAAAGACAGTGATTTTTGTTCAACCCCACTCTGTCTCCAGAGTTCTTTTTGTTTCTCTGCATCTGAGTCCCAGTTTCTCCAGTGTTGTTACACAGGATGTTTCAACAGGGTGGACTTTTGCAAAGTAGTGTGGGCCACTATTTTTTACTTTTTAAATTTTTTTTTTTATTCCGATATAGGCAGTAGGCCTACCGCAATTGTCCCAAAATTTAAAAAAACACGTGATTTCATCACAGATCAGACGATTGATAAATAGATTATACCGACTTACATGCATGCATGTGATTTAACATCGAACATAAAGATTTGTCAAATAGCTAGTCAAGACCATGGAGAAGAGAGCCATATAAAGTAGCCTGGGCTAAATATGAGCAAAAACATGTACACCAGACTAACGTTGTAGGCGATTGTGAGCGCTTTGTAAACATGTAACAACAACAACAACAACAAAAAACGGTCAGACAGTCTGAACCCAAAACATGGATTCTGAAGGTACTACTCAAAATAAAGAACAATTTCTGATCAGGAAGGCTATTGAGTTCAACAAACATTTCAGGGATGTTCAATTCGGTGCATGTGTGGCTGAGTGTGAGTGCAGTGCGTGAGTGCGTGTGTGTGTGAGGGAGAGAGAGAGAGCGAGAGAGAGAGAGAGAGAGAGAGAGCGAGATGATGATGTCACGACCCAGCTCGCTAGGGGTAGGGAAGTAACAAAAAACAACCGGTGGAAGTGGTTGAAAAGAAGTTATTTATTCAAATCAAAGTATTCAAAATTGTTTCAAATCTCAAAAGGCAAAGGCCAACACAACATGGGTGCTTTTCAAAGAAATGAAATAATCAAAACCAAAAGAGATCTCTCCTAAAATGAGAGCTTAACTAACTTTAACTAAAAGAGAACCATTCAAAAGGAAGAGCTTAAGTAATACTAACCAAATGAGAACTCTCTAAGACTGAGAGTTTAACTAACTATAACTAAAAGAGAACTCCTCAAAAGGAAGAGCTCAAGTAATACTAACCAAACGAGAACTCTCTAAAAATGAGAGCTACCTTAATTTCCACACCAAACGAAATAGAAAACAAAACCCTCCTAAATGAGGCCTACTATTCAAATGGAAACAAAACGAGAACCAAAATACAAGGGGGGAAAAGCACCCCTAAGCCTATTGAAGCTGACAAATCAAAACTAAGTGTATGTATAAATCAGTCAATCAGTCCCCCCCCCCCCAAACCTAGCTCTTTTGAGTCTGGCTGCCAACAATATTCCAAAAACACACTTTTGACAAATCTGTCACACACTAAGTGGATCTCTCCTGTGCCGAGGACTGATCACCAAAGATGCCAGCCGCAGACTGCCAGGCTAAGACATCTCTGGAAGCCGGCAGGCGAATAGGGGTTTGCAGGGGATTGGACACTGGTTGGCTCCTCCCCAATCGCCGTCCAAGGAGGAGTCCTGTTTCTATTCCCATACACAGGGGGCACGAGAACACACACACAAACAGACACAAATACCCCCCAAAACGGTGGCAGCCGTAACAGATTAACTTGGAGCTAAATCCATCCTGATGGCCACTGAATTGGGAAGAAAGCAGGGAGGGTGGGAGAGGGAGAGAGAGAGAGCATGCACGAGGTTGTGGCCAACGTTATCATGACTCTCAACAGCTTGTTGACACCTGAAAGATGTCCGGCGGGTTTATGCTGGGCACTTCTGATAGGGTGGGCCAGTTGTCAATCATAGTGCCACTGGCCCACATTAGCCCTTTTGTGGCTACGCCACTGGTTTAGTTTACACACACATAAATATGACTGTTTAATTGGGTCACTGGGTTGTTGTCAGCTAGCTGTAATATCCTGACTTCTTGAACATCATGCAGAGGAGAAACCCAGTGTCCTTAATCAGGGAAAGGGATTACATTTCTGCTTGAGAGATTTCTTGGCCATATATATGCCTAATAGGGTTTTTACAAGTGCATTGGTTGATGACCCTAAATTAAATTTGCAATAGAAAGATGTGGAAGATAGGTTTGTGAGCAAAGCAGCTAATTTCTCTGTTGCTGATTACAAGAACCAGTGTCACATGTGATGAAACAGGTGTTTTGTTTTGTTTTGTTTTTTTTTTTTACTAAACATTATCCTTTACTGAAGTAAAACTATGCCAATGCTAGATCAGAATGTAATGAAGGGCATAAATCTAATTAAAGGATGAGCCTGGTTTTATTCTATATCTTTAATTCAATTCAATTTAATTTTATTTGTATACCGCCAAATCACAACAAAAGTTGTCTCAGGACGCTTTCCATACAGAGCTGGTACAGACTGAGCTCTTTTATCTACTGAGACCCAACAATTCCCTCATGAGCAAGCACTTGGCGACAGTGGCGAGGAAAAGCTTCCTTTTAACAGGCAGAAACCTCAGGCAGAACCAGACTCTGGGTGGGCGGCCATCTGCCTCGACCGGTTGGGTTAGAGAGGGAGAGCAAGAGAGAGAGTGAGACAGACAGAGAGAGATGAACAGAAATGCAGTCAGAGAGAGAGAGAGAAAGAGAGACACAGAGACAGAGACAGAGACAGACAGACATGCAGTCACAGTAACAGTGACAGTGGATGTAATAACAGCAGTAGCAGTTGCAGTGGATGTCAGGCAGGGCCAAGGCAGGAGACGCAGCTGCAATCCACAATCCAGATTCAGCCACTGTGGAACCTGCGAGACGACAAAGCACAGAGAATCCGGGGAAGGAGCTAAGTTAGTAACACGCCGTGGTAGGACATGAAAGTGTGCAGATGGAGAGGGAGAGAAAGACAGAGGAGCTCGGTGTATCTTTGGAGGTCCCCCGATTGTCTAATCCTATAGCAGCATAACTAGGGGCTGGTCCAGGACAAGCCTGAGCCAGCCCTAACTATAAGCTTTATCAAAAAGGAAAGTTTTAAGCCTACTCTTAAATGTAGAGACAGTGTCTGCCTCCCGGACAAAGACTGGAAGATGGTTCCACAGGAGAGGAGCTTGATAGCTAAATGCTCTGACTTCTGTTGTGCTTTTTGAGACTTTAGGAACCATAAGTAGACCTGCATTCTGGGAAAGCAGTGTTCGAGTGGGGTAATAAGGTACAGTACTATGAGCTCTTTAAGATGAGAAGGTGCCTGGCCATTTATGGCTTTGTAAGTAAGGAGGAGAATTTTAAATTCTATTCTAAACTTTACAGGGAGCCAGTGCAGAGTGGCAAGTATTGGAGAAAAATGATCTCTCTTCCTGGTTTTTGTCAGAACACGTGCTGCAGCATTCTGGAGCAACTGGAGAATATTCAGCGACGAATTTGGGCAGCCTGATAGTAAGGAATTGCAATAATCCAGCCTGGAAGTTACAAATGCATGGACTAGTTTTTCTGCATCATTTTGTGACAAAATATGCCTGATTTTTGCAATATTACGTAGGTGAAAAAAGGCAGTCCTTGGAATTTGTTTTACATGGGAGTGAAAGGACATGTCCTGGTCAAAGATAACTAACATCCATAACTGCTATGTCATCAGAAGGTGACTTTCTAAGATGTTTAGGGCCTACTACTATAACTTCAGTTTTGTCTGAGTTTAGCATCAGAAAATTGCAGGTCATCCAGGTCTTTATGTCCTGAAGACATGCTTGTAGTCTAGTTAACTGACTGGTTTCTTCTGGCTTCATTGATAAATATAGCTGGGTATCATCTGCATAGCAATGAAAATGTATTGAGTGCTTCCTGATAATCTTACCTAAAGGAAGCATATATAAGGTGAATAGAATTGGTCCAAGCACAGAACCCTGCGGAACTCCAAAGCTGACTTTAGCGAGCACAGAGGAGTCGTCATTAACGTGTACAAACTGAGAGCGATCTGACAAGTAGGATTCTGACAAGTAGGATTTAAACTTCATTGGCATTAAGGGAACAGCTTAGCGCAGTTCCCTTAATGCCAATGAAGTGCTCCAGTCTCTGCAATAGGATACCATGGTCAATGGTGTCAAATGCAGCACTAAGATCCAATAAGACTAGTACAGAGACAAATCCTTTATCAGATGCAATTAGAGGGTCATTTGTAACTTAAACCAGTTCTGTCTCTGTGCTATGATGCACTCTAAATCCTGACTGGAAATCCTCAAATAAACTATTATTTACTATACTATTACTATTATTATATATAGAAAGTCGCACAGCTGATTGGAAACTGCTTTCTCAAGAGTTTTTGAGAGAAAGGGAAGGTTGGATATCGGTCTATAGTTGGCTAAAACCCCTGGATCAAGAGTAGGCTTTTTAAGTAGCGGTTTTATCACAGCTACTTTAAAGGACTGTGGTACGTAGCCTGCTGATAAAGACAGATTGATCATGTCTAATACTGAAGAGTCAATTAAAGGTAATACTTCTTTAAACAGCTTAGTCGGGATGGGATCTAAAATACAGGTTGATGATTTTGATGATGAAATTATTGAAATTAGTTGTCGAAGGTCGACAGGAGTAAAGCAGTCTAAAACTGCGACAGGCTGAGTAACAGTTTCTATGGTTTCTGTGTTTGAAGACAAAACAGTACCTGTTGATGGCAGGAGCCGATGAATTCTGTCTCTAATAGTTAGAATTTTATCATTACAGAAGCTCATGAAGTCATTGCTGTTCAGAGCTAAAGGAATACATGGTTCAACAGAATTATGGCTCTCTATCAGCCTGGCTACAGTGCTGAAGAGAAACCTGGGATTATTCTTATTTTCCTCTATTAGTGCAGAGTAATAGGCTGCCCTGGCACTGTGGAGGGCTTTCCTGTATATTTTAAGACTGTCTTGTCAGGCGAACCGAAATTCTTCCAAATTGGTAGAATGCCATTTCCTTTCTATTTTCCATGAAGTTTGCTTTAATTTGCGGGTTTGAGGAGTATACCATGGAGCTAACCTCCTCTGTTTAATTATTTTCTTTTTTAGGGGAGCAACAGAGTCAAGTGTCATATGCAGTGAACCTGTAACACTATAAATCAGGTAGTCCGTCTGGGAGGGACTAAGGTTAGCATAAGAATCCTCTGTTGTATTGAGACATGGCATTGAATTAAATACTGATGGGATCATATCCTTAAATTTAGCTACGGCACTATCAGACAGGAGTCTGGTATAAGAATCTATGCCTAGTGGATGGTAGTCTGGTAATATGAATTGAAAAGTTATTAAACGATGGTCCGACAAAAGAGGATTCTGTGAGGAGACTATTAATCTTCAATTTCAATGCCATATGTCATATGTCTTTACTTTTATCAACAAATTGTTACCATCTAACGATCAAGTGAGTTTTAGTTGGATCCCCTGGGCAAACCAAAAGGCACAAAACACAAAGAGCCGTTTACAAAATACAACAGTTTATTTACAACAACAGCGGGTACAAAACTTGAGAAATGAAAGCCTGGAAAAAACAATGGAAAATCAGCCAAGAACACAAAATCAACTACACTGTGGCGAGCGGGCAGGAATAATAACACTAGCGAAGAATCAAGGAACTAAAGCACAAGAATAAATCAATAAAATCAAAACACGAAAACTAGCGGCAGGAAAATTTACACACGAACTAGGAAGTTAGATGAGGCAAGGTACAAGGCTAGAAAGTTTATCACATTGGCTCAAAACAATCTGGCAGCGAGGCAGAGCCGCCACGCTGCTTAAATGCAGGGGAGAATCAAACAGATGAGCAACAGGTGCGGTGGTGGTACTGTGTTCCGGGGTGCCTGAGTCTATAGAGGCTTTAGGTATGATGGCTGTGTGCGAGTCCTGCCTCCCCACCCTCTCGAAACTGAGGGAGAGCATCTCCAGTCTGCGGGCTTCCTCAAGGAGAAAGACAACATCCTCCTGGATTTCTCCACTGTCGCCATGACCCAGGCGAAACATATCGCCTACCTGAGGCGATCCAGTGCTGGTGAACATGGTGGCCACAAACAACACCACCCTGCCGTGGACCGGCTCGATCACAGGAACTCCGGCACCAGCACAGGCCCAGTCCTGCTGGCACCAACAGGGAGCCAAGCCCAAGTCATTGGCACCTTCCACTTCCTGCCTTCGCCCCGAGGAGTCGCACTGCTTCATCTCCTCCACCGCCTCTGGATCTGCCACTGGACAACAGGTTTGACATCTTAAGCCTGTAGGATTTCCCTCTTGTCGGTGCCTGGCCCAGCTCACCTCCAGGACCTGTCCACCCAACTGGCCGTGGCTCTCACCAGTCCAAGACCTGGGATCTGCCAGTCTAACATGGTCCCTCCCCTCCAGCTCGGCCTGGAGCAAGCATGTCGCGATGCCAGCACGCTCCACCTCGCCCCCGCCGCACCCTCAGGGAGCCAGTGGTGCAGTGCACTCTCCCCTCGGTGCTAGTGGTGGGGACCTCCATGGTCAGGCACGTAGCAGTGCTCGGCGGCCGGACCTTCTGCCACCCTGGAGCCTGCGTCATGGAGAGTGCATCCGCCACTCTTCTGCTGTGTGCGCAGGTCCTCCGGCACTGGCCTCTTAACCATACCAAAAGTAAGAAGTAAAACACACAGGGAGGCGGCTTTTAATTATTATGGCCCCCAATTGTGGAACAGCTTGCCGGAGAACCTCAGGGCCGCAGAGACTGTTGATGTTTTTAAAAAGAAGCTCAAGACCCACCTTTTAATCAGGCTTTCAATGGATTTGTTTGATTTATCTCATTCCTTTAATCAGGCTTCTTATCAAATCAAATCAAATCAAATCAACTTTATTTATATGGCACTTTTCATACATTACAGTAACAAAAAGTGCCTCACAGAGGGTAAAAACTAAAACAAAACAATACAAAACACTGTGAGAACCCAAAACCTCCCACCCCCCCAAATATACACACAGATACACAATTACATACACACTCACGCACATACATAGACATACGGACAGACATACATACCCACAAACACAAACATACACACATCCACATACATACACTATCTGTCGCTGAGGAGACATGGCTGGGCACCGAAATCCGAGGTAAGGAAGAAGCTACATTTGGGGGCCATGCACACAGAGAGGAATCATGGTCCATGACTGCGGGGGCGCTGACACAGGGACCACCCCAGCCCAGGCAGACAGGAGGCTCCACACCAAGGTGTAAAGCTCTCTAGCTACCCAGGCCAGGGCCATCCATGGAACAGCACCCTCATCGGTGAACCAGAATCAATTCCCGGTGTGGTAGGCCCCCAGGAGGAAACACTGGAAAATCGAGGGGCTAGAACAGTAAAATAAGATCAAAGGTATAGAAGCTAAAACTGAGGATAAAACAATAGAATGTATAAAATAGACCATAAATAATGACTAAAACAATTGAAATAAAACATTGAAATAACACAATAAAAAATGAAAATAAAAAATAAAAATTTATATAAAATAATAATAAAAAATGTAAGAATAGAAGTCAACTTAAGAAACCATAAATAGTTAAATGAGTCAGTTAAAAGCCTGATTAAAAAGATGGGTCTTGAGCCTCTTTTTAAAAACATTAGCATTCTCTGCAGCCCTGAGGCTCTCTGGGAGGCTGTTCCACAATCGGGGGCCATAGTAACTGAATGCCGCCTCCCTGTGTGTTCTAGTTCTAACTTGTGGTATTGTTAAAAGGCCAGCACCGGAGGACCTCAGGGTCCTCGAGGGTTGATTGGGTAAAAGTAATGCAGATAAATAAGAAGGCCCAAGATCGTTGAGACACTTATAAACTAGTAAAAGAACCTTAAAATCGATCCTGAAGCGCACGGGGAGCCAATGCAGCAATTTTAAAACAGGTGTAATATGCTCCCGCCCTCTGGTCCTCGTCAGCACTCGTCCGGCTGAGTTTTGTAATAATTGTAAGTTATGCATGCTCTTTTTGGGAAGACCAGAGAGCAGGGCATTACAGTAATCTAAACGACAAGAGATAAAAGCATGCATCAGCACCTCCGTACTGGCCTGAGAGAGGAACGGGCGGACTCTGGCTATATTCTTGAGATGGTAAAAACCTATCTTTGTTATGTTTTTGATGTGTGGAATAAAAGTGAGCTCAGAGTCAAAAATCACGCCCAGATTTTTTACTGATTTTGAGGGTTTAAAATCCTGTAACTTTGGTAAAAGTTTCTCTCTCTGGCCTTCAGGACCAATGACTAAAACCTCTGTTTTGTCCTGGTTGAGCTGTAGGAAGTTTGCTGCCATCCATGACTTGATGTCTAAAATACAGTTAAAAAGGGCATCAATTGGCCCTGTGTCATCAGGAGACACGGCGATGTACAGTTGCGTATCATCAGCATAGCTATGGAAGCTGATGCCGTGCCTCCTGATGACGTCCCCAAGGGGCAGCATGTAAAGATTAAAAAGAGTTGGACCTAAAATTGACCCTTGGGGAACCCCACACTTTAACTTATGGGTTCCTGAGGAGCATGTATCCATACTTACAAAGAAACTTCGATCAGTGAGGTAGGACGTGAACCAGTTAAAAACAGTACCAGAGAGGCCGACCAGGTTCCTCAGTCTATTTAATAAAATGTGATGGTCTACTGTATCAAAGGCGGCAGTTAGATCCAGTACAACCAAGACTGTGAGTTTATGATTATCTAAATTACACCTGATGTCGTTTAAAATCTTTAAAAGTGCTGTGTCTGTACTGTGGTTCATCCTAAAACCAGACTGATGAGTCTCTAAAATATGTTTTGAATTTAAAAATTCATTTACTTGATTAAAAACAAGTTTTTCTAAAATTTTACTTAAAAATGGTAGGTTGGATACAGGCCGGTAGTTATTTAAAACATTGGGGTCTAAATCACTCTTCTTCAGAAGGGGCTTCACCACCGCTGTTTTAAAGGAGATGGGGAAGACACCCATCTGGAGAGAGCAACTGACCAAATACAGCAGCTGTTCCTCAAAGAATCCATAGAGTGTTTTAAAAAACGGTGTGGGAATTGGGTCTAAAAGGCAGGTTGTGGGCTTTACCTGGGAGAAAACTCGACTAAGTGTCCTCGCATCAACCAGGGCAAAACTCTCCATGTTTCCACAGGTCCAAGCAATGATCCAGGTGATAAAAGCTGTTGAGATAAAAGACTGGATCTTATGTCATTGATTTTTCTTCTGAAGTGGTCTGCAAAATCCTCACAAAGGGCGTTATCTGGTGTCTTGGAGGATTTTTTAAAATTTTTGTTTGTTAAAAGATCAATTGTGGAGAATAAGAATTTGGGATTATTTTTATGGTCATGGATTAGGTTTTGGAAGTGGGAGATTCTTGCTTGTTTGACTGTGTTATTGTAGATTTTGAGGTGTTGACGTAGTATTTCATAGTGAACTGTCAACTTTGATTTCCTCCATCTCCTTTCAGCACTCCTGCCTTCCCTTTTGAGTTTTTTAATTTCCTCAGTTCTCCACGGAGGTGTGGGTCTTGTTTTGATTGTTTTGATATAAAGTGGAGCCACTGAGTCCAGTGTTGACTTTATTTTATTGTTAAAGTTGTCAGTGATAAAATCGCAGGGTGCTGGTTAAATTTCGGCAGGAGTGCTCTGTAAGATCTGGATAAAATTTCCAGCCACTTCAGAAGTTATGTAGTGTTTCCTCACTGTTCTCACAGGGGCCTCCCGCTGATTAAAACTGGTGATTGTAAAAAACATACAAAATATAACGAGGTCCAAGGTATCATATCATATTTAATCTTTATTTGTATCTTATTTTAGTTGCATGTTTTAACAACATGTTTATTTACTATTTATTCCATTTATTCATTTTATTTCATTCAATGTTTATGTCTTAGTCCCTTGGTTTTTAGCTCCAGTGTTTCTTCATGGGGGCCACTGGTTTTTAGCTGTGGCGTTTCCTATGTGTTTCTATGTTGTAAGCTTTCCATTCATATCTGCTGTTTCAGATAATTGTCTAAAAGTTTACATCAGCAAAAGAATCTCTCCTTCTTCCTTGTCTTGCTCATTGTCCTGAGTGATTTTAAGTTGACTTTATATGGAAACACAAAGTTGATTTTACTTAAGCTGACTTAACTTGGAAAATGTATTTCTTGCTGAGAAACACTGAGTAATTCATACAAAGACCAGCCTTGTGTGAACTACATATTGATATTGTGCATAAAGTTGCCTTAATTTTTTAAGTAGATTAAGCAGGTTATTTTTCTCAGCGTAGCTGGCCTCACACTGACAGAATGAATGGATTATGCCTTAGACAGAGGGTAGAGTGTTCCTTTAGGATCACAACTGGGTGTTAAAAATAACTTCATTCCTTACCACAAACTGGATAATGATGTAATTGCCTTGTCTAGTCTCAGCAGTAATTCTGGTGTTTTTCTAATTTGTGTTTTTGAAAAAATGTCTCTCCTGACTGACTGAGATTTCTCAGGTGATGCCTGATGAAACAGCCACAAAATGTTCTTCAGTTTTGGAGATCGTAGATGTGTTTACTTTGCATTACAACACCAAGAGCCCAACTTTAGGAGGGTAATACCTCTTGCAAGTTATTCAAAGAATGCCCACAAAAGGCCCAAAATAATCAGCTGAAAATACTGCCCCAACACATGTTCACAGATGCAAAAACAGAGTTATTTTTACTCCCTGGCCCTTGGCACTGTCCTGGGTGGTGAGTGTACTGAGTGTGTACATGGGTGTGAGTGTGTAATCCCAGCTGAAATGAGAGCCAGTGTGGCAGTTGAACCCTCTGGCCTGTGACAGACATCTCTCCAGGTCTTTGGGGTTGCATCTGCTCTCCACTGCTCTTTCCAGAGACACATGCAGTCCTAATTATCTTCAGAAATGTACTTTTAATATTACTGCCTGGACAGCATTGGGAATGACACCACAGATGTTAGCTCCATTTGCTAATGAACACTAAGATGTAGTCAAAAAGTTCACAAAAAATAGGCGCACCTTGAGTTAAAATTGTTTTATCACACATACTGATCAAAAAGTCAAGAATAAACTTACGTGTTCAAGAAAGCAAATGGGAAGATTGGTAGACTGGGTACTACCCAACAGATTAATTTAACTTGAATCAAACGAGGTTTCTTGCTGCATTGAAGAAGCCTCACTCATGAGTAAATTTAGTTTCATATGATGGAAAGCAGTCCTTGAAAACAAATATTGCCGGAAGAAGGGTAGATGTCTGAACAGTAGATGAATTGCCTTGTCTAGTCTGAGACGATCTGAAATAGAAACTAGACGTGTGTGTCTGTGTATGTGTGGCGTTGCTACTTCTATTTCTTGGTGATATTTAGAGACAAGCTGTTCTGGGTTCTACTCAGAGCCTTTTATATATTCTGCATTTCTCTCTTATGAGGAAACTAACCCATAACAACCGTGTTCAGCTCAAGGTTTATGGCATTAGTAGCTTGACAAAAAAATGTTAAATCAGGAGCCCTACCGGGATTCTTTGGGTGGTCCTTCTTGACATAGCAGTTGCTACTGTATTGCTATGTTTGCTAAAATTCCCCAGTGTGGGATTAATTAAGTCGTACCTTATTTTACCTTATCTTATCTATCCTGATCTTAAGACCATCCTTGAACAGAGATGGGGTTACATTCTCTCAGCATATCCAAACAACCTAAACTATTCACTCCATTCACTGATGAATAGCGGCATGCTGTTGAAAGGTCAGAAAAAGTGTAAATGGAGCTTTAGTTAAGATTGATTTGTCACACTTTGGATTTCATGATTAACTTTTTAGTTTTAGAAGTACCTTAGTCTAGATTGAGGTCTTGGAGACTTGCCCCTAGCAGTTTGAGTGGTGAATCATCCGGCTCTGAATCGAGCACTCGGTTATTGGTTTTGGGAGAATCATGTATATTTCACTCTGGTTACATGCTAACTTCCTAATTTGATCGTTTCTCATGTCTAAAAAACTACGACCACAATATTCCTATATAAGCATGAGAAAATACAATATTTGCCAATACACATGGGTAGGGATGGGAACTGATAAGAATTTAACGATTCCGATTCCATTATCAATTTTGCTTATCAATCTGATTCCTTATCGATTCTCTTATCGATTCTCATTGGGTGAGGAAATAAAAGAGTACAAATGGCTTTGTTTGCATTAACTGTCTTTTATATTTTCATCTCTGCACAGAAAATATAACATATATAGTATGCACAAATGATGTATGACGTAACCTCAGAACAAACCTAAAAACTAGGTGAGCTGCTTCTCAGAGTAGGAACGAATGAAGCAGAACTACACTGGTTAAAATAACTCAACTAGAACTCAAATTTCTGATTTTCATTTGAACAGATATGCCAGATAAAATGCAACGAATGAACCTACAGAAATTCAGGGGCATCTACAGTGTCAACAAGGTGCAAACCTTTCACCACAAATCTAGTGAGCGCTCTGTGACATTCCTTTATCCTCGTCTCGGTCATTTTACTCTTCCCTGCCTCAGTGAAAGGAGTGGTTGGAGGTGCGCGAGGCCTGCCGGTGCCCGCTGCAGCCTCTGAGCCAGCCTGACTCTGGCAGTCATCGTCATCTAAATTTGATGGAAGGACATGGAGATGATTCATATGGCGAAAGCAGTTTACAGTGAAATGGCGCTAACCTTAACACAACAGACACGGCTTGTAAGAGTTCAACATTACCTCCGGCACTAATAACAGATGACGCCCTGGTGTTTGCTCTGCTGCTAGATTCACAAGCATCGCTCAGTAGTGCACGTGACAAACATGTGACATTCCTGCAAATTAATTGCATGCTGTGTGGACAAATGTTTTAGCATGTTGGAGGTATTTCCCCCCTTTGAAGAAATGGAAACTTTTCGCGTGAAATATAGCCATACTTTGGAGCGTTTCTGCCTCGACGCCATATCAGCTACGTTCTAAACCAAAACAATGCAGCGTGCGTGACGTTATCGCGCATGTGCAAGACAGGCGGAATCAATAAGCAGAATCATTAACCAGGCAGGCAAACGATTCCAAGGAATTGAGCTACTGGGAGCCGGTTCTCAAAAAGAACCGGTTCTCAGTTCCCATCCCTACACATGGGTTCACATAGCTATTTTTAGTCAGTCACTCAGTTGAGTAGCAGTAGATGGTTTTTGACCATCATCCCATACATAGTTTGGTCTTGATAAATGCAATCTTACTCTCTGTCCTCGGTGTCTCCCTCACTGTCCTCCACCTTAGCCTCCTGCATGGACGAAAATGCACTTCCCAGTCCCTGGTTGAGCCTCCGATTAGCTGTCTCCATGTTGCGGTTTTCACCCAATGTTTTAGATTGGACCCAAAGATGCAGACCAGAGAGAAGGTTATAAAACAAATACAGTTTATTAACAAGAATTTCATAAGAGGAACATTAGCACACTCACGGGCAGAGAAGAAAGAGTTCTTTACTCACACTAATGAAACACACAATCACGCCAGGAGTCAGGACTCAGAAGGAAAGAGTGGGTAGAAGTCGGGAGGAAGGAGTCTGGAGCAATCCGGCAATAGGTAGGAGAGAGCTCTCCCCTTTTAACCTGTGCCTAATTAGCGTCATGCACATCAGGTGTGCTCTGGGAAAGGTGGACCCAGCCAGGTGTAGACACACACCCAGTAAGACAGACAAGGGAAACAAAACAGACAAAATCTATACTGGGGAAAGGGGAAGAGGAAAGGATATGAGGATAGACAAGTCTGCAGGATCCTAACACTCCATCCACAGATCGACTTCTGGCTTCGGGGGAAATGTCTCTGGTCATCTTTGACAGGTGAATGTGTGTCAGGGCTAAGGGATCAGTACGTGACAGGCGAGATCTGTACTTGGATTTAATTTTATTTGCATGTGAAAATCTCTTCTCCAATGCTGCACTGCTCAAAGGCAGCGTAAGAGACTATGATATATGAAATCATGTGCTGGTATTGTTCCTCCAACATCATAATTATGTTGCTCCACAACCATCATTACTACTGACTAATCACACTGTTTTGAGGTCAAAACTTTGTGACTCCGGGAAAAGAAGAATACGCACACGGGAGAAGTTTGCCTTTCTAACGTGATTAATGTTGTGAAGGGGTGAATGTTAACCCAAACAACGATCTTTTCTAAAACCTATGTAGTTTTGTTGTTTAAATGTAACCAAACTGTGACAGAAAACTGAAAATAACAAAAATTAAAATGAAAGTAATAAGTGAACTAAGTCTAAAAATCACAAGTCAGCATTATAACAATACGGTCCACAATCCCAGTCTCTCAGGTGAAAGTCCTTTACTTGATCCATTCACCCTCTATGACATACTCCCTATGTGGACTTGTCACAGTCATGTCACTTTTTGATCAGTTGCAAATGATATCCCTGCATCAACATTACTTATTATGTTGCAGGGACAATGCCAGCATGAGTCACAAAGCTATAATATTAACAAAAACATGAGTGTTCAGTTGCAATGATGGTCCTGGAGTCCGACAATGCCAACATGGCAATACCACAAGAAAATTTAACCACCTTGCTAATGTTGGAGTAACAATCTGGATTGCTTGTATTTACTATAGGTTCTATTGTATTTTGCTGCTTGCTTTAAGCATTCTTTCTCACTGGCATCTCTGTCAAGTTGCAAGGCGGTTTTTGTGATGTGATGTAATGTGATGTGATATGATGTGATCCATTAAAGAGCCATCCCCAAACTTCAGCAACTTGAAACTTTACTCTCAACTCCCCACTCCGCAATGTTGTGCATTATGTTTGTTAGCTCTTCAAGTCACTATTCGGCTCAGACATTTACTTCAAGCCACTTCAATAAAGCATAGCCTTAGGAAATGCGAGGAGAGAAACATTATATAGGGCTTGCTGTTGTTCTTCAGTTTGTGTTGTGTGTTTCGGCATTTAGCAAGTGGGCGACTGGACTTTTCAGCTTGACTAGCTTGTTTGTTAGCAATAGCTTGCCCCAGGTTCATGAGCTCCTTTTTCCATGTTGATTAAATAATGGATGATTAATATTCTTTGAACCTGTATAAAAGGCACCTATTTTGTCAGCTAAATGTGGATGCCAACGACATGTCTTGCACCACATTTCAGTGTGCTAATTGTTAGTTTCAAGCCATAGTACATCTAACCCTAACCCTAACCAGAGAAAAGTCTTTCCTGCTTGGGTTCAGTTTGACATTTCCAGGTGGTGAAATGCCAAAGTAGCCACTTAATGGCTGTTGTTTTTTAGTAGGTTACTTCATTGGGTCAGATGTGTTGACATTATCCATTCTGTAACCCACATGCAATTCAGTAACTGTCTGGTATGTAATGGCGTGATTTGAAACAACTGGACTTTATACATTTCTGATTTTTGTTCTGCTCATTCATTGGTATTTCTGTGAAAGTATGTACAAAATATTGTGTCAAAGACTATAAATAAACTTTGGTGAACAAAACTCGATCCTGTTTGTTATATTTGTGATTTCTTGCCATGTTAGCAGTGTGGCTCTATGGATCGCAATGCTGGTCAGTCAGTCAGTTGGTGCCACTTTGGTCCAGACAGAAATATCTCTAGAAATATTGAATAGATTGCCATGAAGTTTGGTACAGACATTCATGTTCCCAAGAGAATGAGTCCTAATGACATTGATGATCCCCAAATTTTCCATTTTTAATAATGGGGCACTGAAAAAATGACACTGCTGCCAATCTGGAAATCTGGCACTAAAGCCTAAACAGTAAATTGATTTCCAGGCACACTAATAGTATGGCTCAAAACTGGGATAAACAAAACTGGATCCTTTCTGTTATATTTGTGATGTTCAATGAACACGCTACAACAGTGTCTTCATTGAAGTTTTTTGGTAAATGGTGAACTGAACCTATGAGTTTAATGCATGTGAACATGAGCATCGTTAACTCCTGCAAGAGTTGATAATTCACTGTATTTTACGTCACCAAGCATGTCAGATGGCAAAGAAACAAGGTGCCCTGCTACTTGTCTCTGATTGTCTTACCCTGATATTCTTACCCAACCAATTGAGGCAATGAGTACTAGCCAGTCAAAGGGAGAGTAGGGCAGGACATGACTTTGCCATCCAAAAATGTCATGCCAGTAAGGCTTGTGCAACTCACAATTCAGATGTAGCTATGAATATTTGACATTTTTGAAGAGTTTTATGAACAAATCAGTAAATACAGCAATACAAAAGAAAAAAAATGTCGCATTTTCTGCAAATTATGTCTGCTTTTTCTGAAAAAACAAGGCCATATGTCAGCCACATCGGCAACAAATTATGAAAGACCCATCAAGTTCAAAAATCCGACCAGTCTAGGTCTAAGACCAGTTTCTGCATTTATACTTACTTATACTTATACTGTAACAGACAAAGCACTTAAATTTGACACACCAATGATGGCAGAGCTGCCATATGAGGTGCTGGCCCGCCCATTGGGAGCAACTTCAGTGTCTTGCCCAATGACACTTGGCAAAGACACTGACACACTAGACAATGGCATGTGGAGTCAAGGATCCAACCACCTACCAAGTATCAGCAGGCTACTTTGAAGAGTCGGTCCACACCTGTGTGCTATTCTACAATCATACCACAGCTGATATACTGTATACTGCAGACATTTGCTCTAACCTCAAACACACCATGTCAAACTTCTGAGAATGTCATGGGCATGTATAGAAACTGATCCAGCCAGCCTTTATACAGAACTCCATGTGGCTGTTGTTACAGTTTAAATAGAGAGTGCGTATTTGTTTTGAGCCTCTGCAGCTGGTCTGAGAGGAGCTGACCGGAAGGACGCTGGAACATAATGCCCTGGCTGTTCACCAAAAATAAAGGAGTTTGAATGGAAGGAAAGAGGTTGTCGCTAAGACAGGAAACCAATCAGTCTAGAGGAAATACACTGCAATGTTATTGTTGTTTTTTACACAGAGATGTAGGGATAACATGACATGGTGTTTGTGGTTATATGTCTATATTTTATTGTACTCCATACAGTTTGTAAGTCCTGGAGCAACTATGTCCTTTGTTTTACACATTGATGATGCTGGGTTATTAATTATTTCATGTTTTCTATGTGTTTCAAACCATTTACAGTAAGTGTTGTTCTAAACTGAGCACTATGATCAACCCCACCATAGTGACACACATACTATATACTGCATATTGAGTTTCCAGGGGTGGAGTCAGCTGCTTTTTCAACTAGGTGTTGTCTTTTGACTGTATAAGAGTTCTACCTACAAACATGATCTTGGAACCTTGACTGAGACCTGAAAATGGTTTTGGTAAATGGAAACGGAAAATGGTAATCAGCCTGTTAGCGTTATTGCACCATCTGGCCACACTTAGTATACCAAAATCTAAAAGAGACAACAGTTACTGTTGCGTATATGAAAACGCTGAGACCAGAGGAAGGCAAACTCACAGGGATGGCAGAAGAGAGAACACAGGGCTAAGGCTGGTCGAAATCAACAGAAGGTTGATTAACCAAAGTGTCCACAAAAACGGGCAAACGAAAAGCGAGAGCACAAAAACACTCTGCACAGTCCAACTAAGGGTGTCCACCAGAACGGGAAAACTAAAGGCGAGAGCACAAAAACACTCTGATTCGACGAAGCTCCAACTCCTCCACGACTGAGGCTGGGCTAGGCTGAGGGCTTATCCACAGGGCAAAGGCTCCTGGAAGAAGAAAGACAAAATACAGGAAAACGCAGGGAAAACACAGGGAAAAAAGGGAAGACAGAGCTCTGCCTGACAGTTACATGGTAAAGTGCTTGTTGTGCCTCATGTAAAACACTGACATCTCTGCTTTTAAAAGTTCCTAGAAGCTCCTAAAAGCTCTAAACTCCACATGCATATTGAAGTTGCACATACTGTAGGTAAAAATCTAGTTCGCTAGCTAACGTTAGCTATGTTCATTCTTCTTGCATTACAGTAATCTTTGATGTTATGATAATGACGAGTCTTGTAAAAGAGAGCTCATGCAGACGAGCAAGAGAAAGAGCATGAGAATATGAACAGAAGTGTCAAAGTGACATAAAATCATGAAGCTTAAAGTTACTCTACAATTCTATGTATTATCAGTGAAGTGTACAAACTACACTGCAGATTGGAGTCTCCGTTAACAGTGCCAAACAGATCCATTTTTTGGCTTCACTCTTCTCTATAAAATACATACCTGTCAACGATGGGATTTGAAAGTAAGGGAAATATTCCTGTGCCCCACCCTGGGCCGTCCCACTAACTTTACCAATGTCAAGAAGTTTTTTGGTGAGTTCTTGTTGTTGTTGTTGTTTCTGCTGAGTTTGAATGAAGTGTGTTTTGTGATGATAAAATTGTTTCTGTAAAAGGAGTCTGGCAGCTTTGGCAAGAGCAGCTGTTTCTAATTAAACAAAAAGCATTTGACTCTGTAACAAAAAGATCTGACTCTGTACAGATCCTTTCCATATTGTTTTCACACACTTAGAATGACAATATAAGCCTGTCAATGGGAAAAACAAACTGACAGTTATGACTCCCAACAACCAACATTTTTATGTCTCTGTGCCAGCAACAACCAATGCTGTTTTTAGTTTGTCTGTCCATCCAGCCAGCCACCCATTCCATTCTTGTCTTGAGACGGCACAAAGTTTCAGTTGGACTCATAGAACTGATTAGATTTTGGTGTTCAAAAGTCAATGGTGGTGACATGGTGACATCAGCTTGAGTCGGCTGTCTCTGTCAACAGGCAACAAGGTGATAACATTGTCACAATGCACTAACAGCTTTGACAGAATTTGGCACAGTTCAGACTTTTCTAACTTTTGATCCAGTTTGAAATTAAGGCATTGAGCAGATTGGAGCAAAGTCCTTGAAGAAAGTTTCTTTATGTGTCTCGCTTTCTGTCTCTGCCCACTTTCCGTCGTAGCAGGCTGCTTCACACACACCATGCTCAGCAGTGTTTCGGATGCTTGGGCTTGTTGGATCTCTGGGTGGTGGAAGCAAGTTGGTCTCCAGATGGCCTGTTCTCCAGGGACAAGGTTTAAGAGCTCTTTTAGCCAAAAGATGGAACTGAAGAGCAGAAGATGTGCGAACTTCAGAAACCCTCAGTTTCTCTTTTGTAGAAAGGGCGGACAGTAGCCTGTCTCTGGTGCCCATTGACAGGCATGAAGCTTCACCACTCCTCCTCTTAATCTATCTTGTTCTTTTGTTTTGTTTCAGTTTCTTTCCTCAAAAATTAATACAATTAATTTCAAGTTCAATGCTTCCATGTGTAAAATTTTGGCCTTCTCAGTTACTGAAAGATGCCTAACCCTTAAAATACATACATACATACATACATACATACATACATACATACATACATACATACATACATACATACATACATACATGTATGTATGTATATATATATATATCTACACAAGCAAACTAAGTTGAGATAGCTAGCTTGGTCATTTACGATTAAATTGCGTTAATTTGTAATCTAGTCCAATGTCAATGTCCTCCATTAATTTGTTGTAAAATTTACATAAAGGGACCAGCCGCTGTATTTTACCATTTGTTAAGCTATGTCAAGTTATGTATGATGTGTCATGTTGCTTTTCTCGTTTCTAAAAATTAGATTATTGTTTTATAATATTGAGACACAGAGGTCATTATCATGAGAAAACACCCAAGAATTTTTATTTGATGAATGCATTACATGCAGACAATCTTTAATTACCACACCAAAATATGCTTTTCCTGTAATTACACATTCAGGCACATCATTGGTATTAACGCCAAGAGAGGAGCAAAGGCCAGCAATGTAACAGGTATTACCAGGATCCAATCACAGCACCACCTAAAACCGGAAGTACGTGAGTCTCTTGATTGGAGCTTCATGCTCTCTTCGGGAGAATGGCTTCGGGATTTGTTTGGTTTGCGAAACAACAAACAGTTTCACAGAGTCTCAGATTCAGGGAAGGCAATGCAAGTCAGAGTCACAAAGCTGAGGTAGCTACCAGGGGAAAGGAGAACAGGCGAGGTCAAAGGCAGGCTGGGTCAATAATCGGGAAATCTATCCAAGGATAAATGCTAAAGAGTCTTGCATGATGGCAAAGAACAATCTGGCAATGAGCAGGTGAGTGCTGGGTCCCAGATGTGTGTCAGGTGATTGAGCAGATGGGCATGGCTGAAAACCGAAGTCATTTAGCAATGATGATGATAATAATTTTCATGGCAATGTGACTAGTAGTTGTTCAGACGTCTTACTTCGGACCAAACGGCCAAAAAATCAATCCATGTCTTAATCCTATCACTGTCATTTTTTTAAGATGCCTGAATAACTAGCCACATTGCCGTGGAATTCACTCTGGAATATCATGGTCCCAAGAGGGGCCTTTGCTGCCCAGTAATATGTACACCACATAAGTGTGTCTTAATAATGCATTAGCAGCTGTGTTCCCGTTCAGCCTGAATGATGTCTAGACACAACACAACTAGACACAGCCTTCAGGGGAGTTTTTTACATAACCATCTAGTTTCAAACACAGCCACAGCCAACTACCACTGCCTAGGGGCTGACTGGGGTATGTGTGTTGGGGTGTTTTTTTTTTTTTTCTTTTGTGTGTGTGTGTGTGTGTGTGTGTGTGTGTGTGTGTGTGTGTGTGTGTGTGTGTGTGTGTGTGTGCGTGTGCTGGAGAGGGAGTGAGAGATAGAGATTGTCAGCATGAGCATGTCAGTGTACATGCTGGTACAGCACAAGGTAAGGCGAGGCGAGGACAAACACTGAGCTCTGAGGAATAGAAAAAAATCCTCTGCTGTCAAAACAAATAGTTCACGTGGGCTTTGTCGGCTGACACCTGCCGTCTCTACAGGACCCACCCAGTTTGTGATGATGGCAGGAGGCAGGACTTACCCCGCCAGTGTTGGCTTCCTGTGAAGGTCATGCAGAAGACACCACTGGAGTATAAATCAGGTCAAAGCCTCCAATCGCAGCCTGCAGGAGAGCATGTGGTTAGTGGAACACAGCAGGCAGCAGAAGATGAGATTGGCCTCTCTCTCTTATGTGAAAACAAGCTCAAATGTAAACCTTCAGCTACTGCACCAATATATTAGGCCAGTATTGGTCTGTTATCTGCTCCTAATAGTGTCTTTGGAGGTCAAGAGCAGCTGTAATGTCTTCTTAATTGTCTTGTTGTGGCAAGATCATTTTCCTTTTAAAGTGACTTCATTATCTAATTTTATCATGACAAAAAATCATTGAGGTGCAAATATTTGATTTTATGGCTATTTTATTATATATACAGATTTGTGGTCAAGAGATATGGCTCATATTGGCCACATATTCTGGCAGGGAATGTCAGGAAAAATATCAATGCGATCATGTTGAACCTAAAGGAGAATTAAGGTATGTGATATTTTTGTTTAATATTTAGGAACTGAAACAACGTTGACAGGTCTTTGCCACAGCTTACCTGAAATGAACTAAGCACAACTAAAAAAGAATATAAACGTATAAATGTTTTTAATCAGTGAGCAAACACATTCACACTTTAATTGAATCACTGTGGTGAAAACAATGGAAATAAATGTATATTTATGCATTTAATTCTTTTTTCAGCAGTAACAACAAACAAAAATATTTTATTTTAACTGACCACATTGTTATTAATAGCCTCTGCAACACAGCCATTTTTATGGTCAACAGTAGTGTGTGAAAACCAATAAATCAAACAGTTGACATAGAACCAACAGAAATCACTACAAGATGAATAAACACAACAAAAATGCAACTAAAGGTCAAAAACAAGGAGTATCTTATGCAGTCAGTTGACACAACATTCTATTCAGCTCGTGTTTTTGAAAACGACAAAATAAACTTGGATTTAAATGAACTTGAACTTGAGTTCTCTTCAACATAATTACTGTCCAAGAGGAATGACTGTATGATAAAACCAACTGAGACAGATCATGACGTACAGAACTCTGTTCTCCTGAGATAATGAAATGTGTAAACCCTGATCCCCAGAAAATAATGTTTGTTATCTGGAGGTAACATTAGAATTAAACTGATTTTTCTTGAAAATTGGCTTAAAACCTACTCAAAATAACAGTTTGAATGACCTTAATTAAATCATGGACAGTATTTTCCCATGATTAAATGGCTTTTTTTCAGCGTTACGCTCTCATTACTTTCTCTTGGTCCAATTTCACACACTTGGCACGGTCAACTCAATTTATTAGGGTTGATTCAACTTTATGTACTACGGTTGGGTCTCAGAGTTGGTCCAACTAATTTTATAATAGTAAATTCACACTAAGAAATTAAATTAATTAAGTTGACCCAACTGAACTGCTTCATGCTGAAAAAAGCAATTCAATCACATGGAAATACTACATTGGTTTAATAAAGTTTGTTCAAAGAATAACTGTTCAGTTACATTCAAAATTCCTTTCAGATTTGACAGATTTCTTGTCTAACAATCTTTCTTTATCTCTCTGTCTCTAGCCCTTTATAACTGGACATGCTTTTCTGTGCATGAAATATAAGCTCATAGTTCAGTTTATTATTACCACATATCTAAATCGAGTGTAGTCTAATAAAGAAGTTGTGCAATAAAGGGTATGAAAAAGGTTAGAAGTTTTTGTTGACGTTATTTTGGAGAATTCAACATTATAACATGAAGGCAGAGTTTATTACTGGGCTGTTGCATTAGATTGCATCAGTTGCAGCTAGGTGGGCCTAATAAATTGGACAAAAAAAAACATATTTGCATGTAGGAGATCTTAGAACCAATAAAATAATATTGGCTCATCAAAAAACTGAGCCTACATAGTTATGCAGGATGTGTGCATGCTCACATGCAAATAAAAGATGCACACATGCACTGCAACATAGCAAAAATAATCTAGCATTACTGTAACACTGTGTGCACATTTTGTGCTTTTTTGTTGTCAAACAACTGTCCAGAAATGACATTTCTAGTCCAGGAGAGCACTAACCACAGTATCAAAAAACACAAAATCAGTTTGGGACATAGGCAAATACTTACAGACATATGTTTTTCAGGAATTGTCTTTAATGACAATCTTTGCCTGTCCAAACAGAAGAAATCTTCTGCAGGACTTCATATGTGCATTTGAGGTCTGATAAGAAAGCGAACATAATGCTCAATGTTAACTGTGAACTTTGATCATAATCCAAAATTGTGAACTATGAATGTGAACTAGTTCATTTCAATCTGTGTGAGCTGAACTTTGAGCTGGCTCTAACTTGCACAATACTGCAAAACACTGTAAAAGACCTACAGACTTCAGCTGCTGACAGTAATGGTGCATCAGTCAGCAACATCCAGAGCTCTGCACAAAACGGTCGTATAGGAGTGTAGCCACACAGACACCATTACCTAACAAGACACATGACAGCTGCCAAAAGTGGCATGAAGTTTTCCAGAGGGACTGAGTGACATCGAAGATGTTGGACAAGGTTTTTAAGGCATAAGTGAAAATTCAAAGCAGTGTGTGTTGCAAACATACTATGTACTGTGTGATATGGTAGTTAAAGCATCTTGATGTAGATACACTTTTCAATGTTCAATTGGACCATGACATGTTGTTAAAAGTGAAGAACAAAACAGGAGAACCTTAGTCTGTGACAGTCTGTGTTAGGTTGAGTTGTTTTTTTTCCCTTCCGTGTTGGTTGTTTATGTTTTGTTAACCATTCTCTCCGTGTCTGCAGTGGAGGCGTGGCCGAGCGGTGTGACGAGCTGACAGCGCACCTGAGGCTGATCTACACTGATTGTCTCATGATTTAGGCCAGACTGTCAGAGCATCTAGCTGAGACTTTCCAGCCATTTGTTCTTGTGACCATAGCTTCCTTGTACTTATCTCGTTGTCTTAGTCGCCTGTGTGCGGATCTTGTTCTTGCTTTGTTTGTTACAGTATTGAGTCCTCTGTTTGGTTTTATTGTAGTCGTGTGTTTTTTCCTTCCTGCCCGCTCGCCACGGTGTAGCGAATGTTTTTGTTTTCTTGGGCTGATTTTGTGGTTATTCGGGGTTTTGTAGTGTTTTGGTTTATTTTGTTATTGTTAAAAAAAACGTTCATTTAAACAGCTCCCTTGGTTCTCTTGCTGCTTATCTGCCTCTTAGGTCCTGCTAAAAATACATTGATTTACAAATCATAACATAGTCTTTCAGCAAAACAATCATTCTGCCATCAAATTCTGAATATATAATCGTGCATTCTCCACTGACCTACAGCAACTTTATCACACCTAGTTTAATTCACAACTCACGTTGTATTCAGTCTCTCGTGGTCTTCATTCGGAATAAAGAAAAAGACAGCATTTAGAAGAAAAAAAAAAAGCTCAGCAGTTTTCATGTACATTATTCATTAGTTTTGTACATGATTATGGTGTGTTTTTGAATACAATAACAGTTACCTTGGAATTTGTCCAAAATCAGACAAGAAATGACACAACCATGAGCCACAGTGTACAGACTGTGCTGCTTTTCATTCTGACCAAAACATGTCACTGATTACACCCTCATCTCCATCTGAAGCTGAGGTTGTCAGTTTTGTTTGGGTAATGATCTGCATTCTTTTTACGAGTACCTGTTAAGCTCAGGAAAAACACAGACAGCAGGCGTAGAGCAGGCATTGTGCATGGATTCCTCTGTGATCTGAGAAAACAATACACTTGTTACTCACTTTATATCTTAACAACATCACAGCAATGAAAAATATAAAAGAATACAAAAACAGCTTTTAAAATAATAATATTTTTTTAAAAAACACTACCTAA
This sequence comes from Chaetodon trifascialis, assembly GCF_039877785.1. Taxonomy (NCBI): domain Eukaryota; kingdom Metazoa; phylum Chordata; class Actinopteri; order Chaetodontiformes; family Chaetodontidae; genus Chaetodon; species Chaetodon trifascialis. The sequence continues at coordinate 22,992,497 of NC_092072.1, forward strand.
GTAGTATATTAAGTATACACCAGTTGGATAAAATGAACACACTAAAATGTGAGGACTGTCATCATTACTGAACCTTTCATGAAAAGGCCCAAAGAGCAGAAAATAAATAATCTCCACCCGGTTAAAAAGACCCAGATCTCAAAAATGATTAAAATGACAGTTAAAATAACAATGACTTACCTGTGAAAGACAAATACAAAAGACCCTATAGAGAATGATCTGAAATTAAAGTGAAAGAAAACAATTTTGTTTTTATCACATTTACAACATCATCTATCCTTCATAGTTTTCTGTGCTATTTTGGTGCCTCAGGATATTTTATAGCTGTATTTTATGGCTGTGTGTATGACAGCAGATAGACGGGAATGACAGACTGCTTCTTTGAACCCTACTTATGACAGCTATTCAGGAGGTTTTTAGCAGGACTCAAAATAACAAATTTTTGTAACCAACTAAAATGAGGAACTAACAGCTGATGACATTTATGCAGTTTATGTTTACATTCAGGTGGATGATAGTAGATTTCTGCTCACCTTTTCCACATGCACATCTTATTGAAGTGTTGTATCATAGAATGTTTCTATGGACTTTCTATAGATTTTGACCATCAAACTAGATATTTTCTCAGGAGATCAAGAAGAAACCAGTGCTAAAAGAATTAATTAAAATTAATGGAACAGTTGTTAATTTAGGTAAAGTAATTGTGAGGTAACGGAACATTTAACATATTACTACTTAATCAGGAAATACCATCTTGGGCATTGTATTTCTTCTTTGGTCTTGCCTGTAGTCTTCAAAAAAGTCTTAATGCAGCTTTAAAATGATATATTGTTGGTCTCATCTAAAATCATTTTAGATGTAAGACATCACATAAGCGGCCATTGGCAGCTTTCAGCAAAAAATTCTGCCACCAAACACCTGAATCATAATCTGACCTTCCGTCTCACACCTTGTTGGCCAAACATGCCCCGGTCTATTCTGTATCTCTCGTATTTCAAGAATTCTCAGTGTACAGTGTGAGCCTGCTGAAGTTGTTGGATTATTTGTTGTACATACAGAATAACTTCCATTATCACTGTATGACCTGTATGTGATAAATCAGTCATTGACAGTAAAGGAGAGACAGACACACACACACACACACACACACACACACACACACACACACTTGTATTAATAGCAATGATGGCACAGATCCAGTCACCACTGCAAAACATGCCTAAGGATCGCATGTAAGGTTAACGGCTATGCATGCTTTTGACATGACGATCTTCTACGATTACCTCACCAAGACTTAATGACTTGTACCTTCAACTATCCATGTTCTTCTTAAACACTGCCATGGACTTCAAAAAGGGCTTCATGCAAAAACCACCTGTACGGAGAGGCTCATTCTCAAGTGGCATGTATGGCTGATAAGATGGCATTCATAAATTTTCTCATATTGAGACTCTTCACTTAGGCACAAACAAATTCACAAGCAATATAGATCTTATAGTTCATGTCAGGTACAAAGCACCTTTCTCAAAGGGGGTGAAAACTTGTTTGACTATAGCATTGTAAAGGCTTGCTCTGAATGAATCTGGAATTTAAATATGCAAAACTTAAGGCAGCAAGAATTTATTTTTTGGCCACCTCTGGCCAGCAGAATAACTTCACACAACAGTGTGATGATATGACCACAACAGTCATATCATCACCTCATAAAGTTGATTTTGCTGAACATGCTAGCAAATGTTTGTCTATTTCCATACCCAGCAGATACAGAGCAACATAATGAAGTTGATGAGAATGGTCAGGCTGAACCAAAACAAAAAGTTATGGGTTGCAAATGGGCTTAGTCACGACCAGTGACCACTTTTATATCAGACAGAGTCATTTGGGTTACTGAAGTTTTTACTAGCAAGGACAACAATATCAAGATGTGTTGAATGATTAATTTATCTTTTTAACAGTTTTTAATTAAAATAATTGCATATGTAAGACTTGCCACGCATTCGTAATTCTTTGACTTGCTGCTTTGTATTGTAGGGAAGCTTTGGAAAGGAATCCGCCATAGCACCCAGGCACAGTGGAGCCCCAAAACTTCTAGTTACATAATTAGATTGAGCATCTGAGATCTTAGAGATCTGAACAGATGTAACCGTGATATGCTTGATGAGACCAACAGCCTGAAGAGAGGATTTGAGATTAACATGGATTCAAAAGTTGAGCAACACAAGGAATGCTATGTCCTGAGTATATGGTGTGGCTGCGGTAGTCTGAGGTAAGAGGAAGTTGGTGAGGATTTGGCTTGCTCTTGGCAAAGAAGTCCTTGAGAACTGCAGTTATCTAGGTGGCTGGATGATCAGGAGTTTAGAGAATCAGAATCAGGAAAAGCTTTATTGCCGAGTACGAAACTAATACTGCTATGGTAAACTTTAATACAACCCCATTTCCAAAAATGTTGGGGTAGAAACAGAATGTGATGATTTGCAAAACACTGAAACCCCATATTTAATTTGAAAATAGGATCACTTTTTGTAACTAAGAAATTTCATTGCAATTGAAAATTATATTCTCATTTAGAATTTGATGCCAGCGACATGTGTCAAACAACAAATGCAAGTTGAAACTCTAACATGCAAAGAGAAAACTAAATAAAGCAGATCAAGAAACACTGCCACCTTCTCTGGTCCCAAGCTCATTTAAGATGGACTGAAGTGAAGTGGAAAACTGTCCAGTGGTCTGATGAGTCAAAGTTTGAAATTCTTTTTGGAAATCAAGGATCCCATGTCTTCCAGGCTAAAGAGGAGAGGGACCACCCAGCTTGTTATCTGCACGCAGTTCAAAGCCAGCATCTGTGTTGGTATGGGGATTCATTAGTGCACATGGCATGGGTAACCTGCAGATTTTGAAGGCACCATTAATGCTGAATGATATATAGAGGTTTTAGAGCAACATATGCTGCCAAGTAGACAACACCTTGTTCAGGGAAGGCCTTGCTTATTTCAACAAGACAATGCCATCCACATTCTGCAAGTATAACAACAGCATGGCTCCAAGAGTCCAACTAAACTATCCTGCCTATAGTCCCAACTAAAATATGACAAAGGAGACCCTGACCTGTTGAGCAGGTGATGTTACAGAGTGCTGAACATGAGCCTGTCCCAACTTTAACAAAAAAAAAAAAAAAACATGTTGCTGGCATCAAAGTGTGAATGCCTCTTATAAATGTGATCTTCATAGAAAGTAGTTTGATTTCTCTGTTGCCTGGTGTTATCAGATCTACAAAATATAGGCTGGCATTTAGGGCAATCTGTTGTGATGGCGGACTTGATATCAGAAAGACAGAAAGCAGTGGGAATTCTGATGTCAGGTGTTTAGATACCCACTGTGTGCTCCTCCACCTGCTCTGATGGTTAGACAGATTCATCTCCATTCAGCTGTTGCTCACCAGGAGAAGAGTGAAGGAAGCTCTATGCTGCTTACATACCCCTCCTTACCCCAAACCCCCACTGGCACTCCAGCAGATAGACACTATAAGTAGGTCAGATGTGTGTAAATGCTTCATATGTGTACCAGTGGAAAGTGCAATGTATTCCTCTAATAGAAGATGGTATTTGGCATTTAAGCCTATTGTTATTGTCAAATAATTGATACACTGGTGAACAGATGAGACCCTGATAGAGACGATCACTATTCTGCATAGTGTGCTTGGTCCTCTGTAGATCTCTGTTCATTTTGCACTTGCATTGATAAGTTTTATTTGTTATGTTTTTGCCATCTGTTGAGCAGGACTACTGGAGCTGCATTGGATAGTATTGTGGTGATGGATAGGTTTGCCTAAAGGAGGCTGCTGTACTACAGCTAGATGTAACCAGGAAAAAGTTGAGCAGAAGTTGAAGTCAAAACTTCAAGTGCTGTTCTAAGTCCCCCTTTTATTGACAAAAAATATCATATATAACTCTTAAAAGAGTGGAACAGAGTAACTAAAACTCTGCTTTTAGTAGCAATTATTGATAATGTGACAAATTCAAACGTGTGTGGTCTTGACTGGCAACTGAACTAATCACTCATGAAACCAGCTGTTTTATTGGTTTGAGGGCATTGTCTTCTCTACCGTTTTTACATTCATTCACCTGTATTAAATGCAGGGAAGATCTAAGGTCTGTACTACTAACAGGATTTGTGGTTAGTGAGGGAAATTCAGGTTTATCAGGGTTTTCAGGGTTATGAAGGTGGGATTTATGCTGCACAAGACAACAGATCAACACATTTAAAGCACCCCCTACTGACCATTTATTTGTCTTGGAAAATAACATCACCATTCGTAGAAGATCCTTTGGAGCTCTGGTGCAGAACCTGAGAAGTGCTCTTTGGAGGGCAAGTGTTCAAGTGTGACCTGCAGAACCTGCTTGCCCTGATGATTTTTTATGTGAGATATAGCCAACCAAGATCATCTTACAATGGGAACTGACTGAAGCGCTAAAACATTGTACTTGTACTCATAAGATATAAAAAAACACCTTGGATACCGGTACAATGTACAAATTTCCTGCATTTCTACAACACCTAACTTGATTAACTGGATTAAGTCAAGAAACAGCCACCTGCATTAGTCTAGAATAGTTAGATTGAGGGTGCTATGAAAATCAGCAAAATATTAACAGCCTTAAAAGAGCTAATGATTTGATTCAGCTCCTTCATGAACATCCCATCCTCATAGCCAAATCCTGCCTGATCAAGTAAGCTAATGTTTGGTGGGTGGGTGGGTAGTCCGTAATTGCAGTTCAGCTAAATGGTATGTTTGTCACCTTTGTAATGAATCAAAGGGTGGTCATAAAAGTGGATTTTTTGTTACTTTTTTTAAATAATTGCTATAGTTGCTATAAGAAATAAAATATCATTGATGCAGGCTGCATTTGAAAATGGTGATTGCATGATGATGAGTTTATTTTTAAAAAGACAAAAAGTGGAGTACCAAAACCATCTAACTGAATAATGGTGATGCATTTACTTTACTGATGCATTGTTCAGGTGCCTATGGTGGCACAGCAACCCCTGTGATGGTTGTTAAACCAGACTCAGACTAAAGGAGGTTTGGGTCTTTTTTTCCTGATTCACTCCTCCCAACAAGTGGATGAGAAATCTGGTCTGGGACATTGGTCAGTGCTGATGTCTTGCCCAGATTATCTGGTAATGTGAGGTGTTCACAGTATTAAAACTACTGAACTGCTTGCTGACTTGTTGGGGTCACCTCAATAATTTCAATGTTCAATTTTTGGGAGTTAAAATCTGGATCATTACATCAGTTCTTTCCAGGCAGGACCACAATAGACAATGAGTCAGGTTATTAGACCCAGAGCTGACGGTTTTGCTAAGCAATGGGAAACAGTATAGCCCTTTAGGCTAATGTTAGCTAACACACTAGACAACTAGTGTTGACCACAGCTCCCCAACTATTTCCTTATCTAGATTCCTTTTGCTGTCATTTTTTCTCACTACAAAGCATTACAGTAAGGTGTTGCACTACGTTAGTCTCTGTTTTGTTTACATCATCCTATTCTCTCAAGAAGAGAACTTCATGCTGCAAGGCACAGTAGATTTGTTTGCATGTGTGTGCACTACACATTGAAAAACTTTGCAGCTCTCCTTCTGTTTTAATATGTGTTTTTTTGTATTGTTTTTTATTCTCTTCTCCACAAGGAACTGCACCTCAGAAGACCTGTCTGTTCTCCTGAAGTTTGTAGACTATCTTCCTCATCTGGAAATGTAATGTGTCTGCATATAGATGGGAGGTTGAACAGCTGGCCCTGATGCAGGCATAACAACCTGGAGCTGAATACCTTTAAAACTGTGGCGATGCCGGTGGTCTTCATTGGGAGCCCCCAACACAGGCCTACAACACCATACTCAACAGCACTGTGTCTGAAGTGGAGACATACAAGTTTCTAGGATCCATTATCTCCCAGGACCTTAAAATGGCATCAAACATCAACTTGCTCATCAACAAGGTGCAGTGGTGCATTCATTTCCTGCAGCAGCTCAGGAAGTTCAAACAGCTGCTAATCTAGCTCAACACTTCATTGAGTCTGTTCTCTGCACAGCCTGTCTGGTTTGGATTGGCTGCCAAACAAGATGGGAACAGACTACAATGTGCAGTCAGAACTGCAAGGAAAATGTATACATATTATATGTAATATCATAATAGTTCCATATTTATTTTTATACAATATGATTTAGTTCAGCTTTGCTGTCCTTGTTTTAAGCTTAAATTTAAAGCCAGTCATATTCCTTGTATGTGTACACATACTTGGCCAGTAAAATTGATTCTGAAAAAGTATATAGCTGCTCTGTATCGTAATAATGCTTGTTACGCCCACTTTAGACTCCATGACTCTATTTTCGTCCCCGCTGCTGGCGGGGCGCAGGGTGCACACTCTGTGCAGTGGTACTTTCATGCAGTGCAGACGGGCGCGCAGCGCACTTTGAAAGTCTGCACCGCCACGCCCCATTGGCGAAGCAGACCTGGCGGCGGAATTGAAAATAGGCCCCCTTATCTTTTTATTTATTATATGTTATTTTTGTTTAACTGTCTGACTTTTGTCTTATTTATCCTATTATTTAAAAAACAGGTTTTTCAAACAAAGCGCAAACATAATTAAGCATTACAAAGATACACAGAGTTAGCCTGAAGTACTTCTACCACTGTGGTAGAACAAAGCGAGGAGAGGGAGTTGAGCCAGGGTTCATACTGCCAGGCTGATGAGCTGATGGACAGCAGGTGGGCAGGTTGAGCGCGCGTGTCTCATCAGCAGGGACCCAGAAGCCAAGACAGTGCGAGAGAGGTTTCCACACCCACACCACAGATACACAGTCACTGACAGAGACAGACATGAGCACAGGAGACACAGACATGGTGGAAATATGAGGAAACACAAGGGAAAAAACTGGGCCAAGGCCATAGCCTTGACGGCTTTTCTGATTTTCATTTTGGTGTGTATGTATGAATATGCAGAACAATTTTGGATATAAAGCCACACTCGGCATACACCAACAACATGTCAGAGACACTTACATCAACAAATTGACCATTTACATCAAGTGGTTATACAATTAGTTTTGTCTCTGTTGTTTCAGGGAGGTCTGAAAGAATGCAAGCAGCAACAAGAATGCAAGCAGCAAGAACTAATCACTTCTTAACACATACAGGAACATGAAATCTTAGTTCAAATCAACACCACCAAAAGCTCAGCAGAAGGAGGTTGAGGCTGTGGAGGAAGCTGCAGAAGTAATCAATGTTGGCATGTATGAGTAGGCAGAATAATAGTGTGAAGTGCCAGGTTATAAAGCCTGCCCTGCATGCCTGTATGAAAATGACTGGGTGTTACTAATCAACTGGTCGCCAAGCAACTAATGAATGAGACAGAGATGATGAACGATGAATGAAGTAGTTGCACTGCACTGCACATGTTTTATAGTTTTATAGAAATTACTTGCACTACCTGCACAAACCTAATACTGTTTATACCTCATGCCAAATGCACTAATTGTATGTATTTATATTTTTGATATTATGACTATTTGCACTTCTGGTTAGATGCTAAACTGTATTTCGTTTTCTCTGTGCTGCACTCTGAAAATGACAATAAAATAAATCTTATCTAATCTGATTTAAAGTTGACAGTCAGCTAAGGCAGGCTCAAATTCAGAGCTCTGCCTGAACTGATGCTATGCTCCATACTTTTCATTTACTTTCCTCATGATGTTGCATGTTGTAGTAAATCTGAAAAATAAACACCTGCATTGGTGCTGACCCAATTTAATATGAATTGATCATTTGGACCCTGTAATGAATTCTGAACTTAGATAAGTTAAGAGACAGGCCATAGTAAACACTTACAGTATGTAGACATGAAGGGTCTGTTCACCCAAATTGCACAAATAATATATTTTCTCAGTGAAGTGAAGAAAGAAAAGAAAATCAGCAATGTGTTTTTCAATGATCCCATGGCACAAACATGAAGTATATCTGGAGCAGCTCATGAGTGCGTACAAGAGAACATAGGGTTAGTTACCATGAGTTCCCAGTACCATTTTGGAAGATTTTAATGAAGAATGAATAATGATGTTTTTTTCTGGTTTATATGTGTCTCAGATTTTTGCTTACAGTGTGAACAGTGAACCATTTGAAACCATTTGGAACCATTTTCTAAGAAAGAAATGGTTCTCATTAAAACTCACATTTTGTCCATTAACCAGAGAAATGGGACCATTTGGAGAGACATATTGAATTTTTCTATCCCACAAACAATTCCGTTCAGCTCCACTGTACTGGGGTGGAGGCAGAAATATCAGAACCTGAACATACAACATCACTTCATGCATGCCAAATTTTCCTCAAACTTCCAGGCCAAGTGAAAGCAGTTCTCTGGTTTGCGGTTATATAAACTCAACCCCTCACTCACTTTAATCTGATTATAGTCTGAATGGCCATCACAAACTATGTAAACTGTAAACCAAAGACAGCTGTGTTTATCTCCCTAAACCGGGATATTTTCTCATTGCAGCAGTGAACCCCTGACATTATTACAGTTGGCTCCCGTGACCTGCAGGGACTGAGGTCAGGTCAAAGGACAGGCTGTGGGATGTTTGGCATTGCTGTTATGTGAGAAATATTTAGTAAATAAACACGACTACAGTTCACAGTTAACTATCTGTTACAAGGAGCATTTAGCATATAGGGATTAGATCCTCACACAGGTTTGGCCTGGAGATGTGCTATATTTTCCTCATTGTCAGCAAATCCCATGTGTCGGGCCAAGTGCGAATATATCCTACTATGTATCCAAGGCTATGTCTTCTTCCTATGGGCCATAGAGCTCCACTGTTGTCCAAAAACTATCAATAAGCCACACTGTTGCACTGGGTAAAGTGTTCTCCGTTACCACGAACACACACACTGTCGGTTATTTTGACTCAATCCCACATACACCATCCTGTTGCCCCGAATACTCACAAGAGCACCAAATAGCCCTCAACAAAACTTAATATGATTCAAATTCAGCTTGACATGTTGGGCCCAAGCAGTTCACTCATTCGGTGGAAGTTTATTTCTTTAGCAGTTCTTTACATAGAAATAAAGTGAGTGGTAATTGCAGATGTGCAATTAATGAGCAGTTGGTGACTATATAAAATTAGCTGAATCGTTAATAATGATGAAATGAGTGAAATCGATTCAGGATAGATAGATAGATAGATAGATAGATAGATAGATAGATAGATAGATAGATAGATAGATAGATAGATAGATAGATAGATAGATAGATAGATAGATAGATAGATAGATAGATAGATAGATAGATAGATATTGCGGGGGTGTTGCAGTTTTGTTCTAAGCCAAGAGAGAATCAAAGAGAGCCAAAGAAAATATTAACAATGGTGGGGTTCATTCATTCATGAATTCCTGAAAAAACTGCAGTGACCGGCTGTTCTTGAATTAAATCAGTTATTCAGTTATTATGCTCCTCACCTGTGGAACATTCTCCCTGCACACCTGAGGTCTGCGCCAAGTGTCAGCTCATTTAAATCAGGGTTGAAAACATTATTATTTGCTACAGCTTTTACTTAAAGTAAATGTATTTGCTCAATAGTTTTAATCATTCTAAATGCTAAATTATTGTCTTTTACTGGCTTCTGTTTTTAATTTTTCTTTCATTGTATTTTATTTTTATTTTTATATTTTCTTCTACTCTCTTTCTTTCTTTCTTTGAAATGTATAATTTTAATGTATTTTTATGCTTCTGTAAAGCACTTTGAATTGCCTGGTGTATGAATTGTCCTATACAAATAAATTTACCTTGCTTTGTCTTGCTAAAAAAAAAAAAAAAAAAAACCCATATATTTTATTTGTTTATACATTTGTAAAGATGATTTGTTTGTGATACATCTATCAGGAACCAATGGGATCAGATGACAATGTGAAACATCTAAAATAACATCAGTCTTATCCTTTAAGTTTTCTACCGTTAATATTTTTCTTCTCCATTTTGACAAAGAACAAATCACTTGTTGGTGTTTTTACATGACCAATACATAGCTGGAGATAATTTGTGTTCACTGCAGAATGTATTGTAATTTGAGTCAATTTAGTTCAACATATTGTGACACCTCTTCCATTAGAGTAATGTGTCTCCAATTTTGGCTGCCAGTCAGACAGTGAGGTATTATATTGACATGTCATCTTCTTTTACTTAGGAGTGATTCTGGTCTGTACTTCAGTCGAGACTCAAGAGATTACAGCATGCACACACAATGCACGTGCACTACTTTTCATCACAACATATGTTAACAGCAGCTCAGAGAGCACAATGAAGCTTTATTTACTAGCCAAAATCAGTCAAACCATACAAACCATAGCACAATTTGATTAAATAGAGCTATAAAACTTCCCCACTTAGTGAGAGCATAAACACATTCTGTCCTCTCGAAAAAGCCACAGCCACCATCTATCCACTCAACATTCCCTTGCAATACTTCCTTACATATGTTTCCAGGGCCACCCCGAATGTGCTAAACACATGGTCTACACACTGCAGCTCAAAGTGCCACAATTCATGAGACATCTAATGATTTTAAATCAGTGGGAACTGCCAAAAACTCCACAGAAACCAAGGTTTCTCCAGGAATGTGTTTCTTACAATAACTTTACTGTCTGCGCAAATGTCGCTTCGTGCTGTATACGAGTTGTGAGGTTTGTGGTGCGATCACAATATTTAATGATCCCACTGCACATACTGAAGACAGCTAACACAATGTAACTAAAGAGCATCATGTCATGGGATCACACCAGCCACAACTCCCATCAACATGCTGAGTCTCTGACCCATGAGTGGTCATTACTTCATCAGCGTATGAGTATATGGGTATATGAGTATATGGATCAGACCACACTCATCTTCGAACTCAGCATTCATTTTGAAGTACAACTATACAGCTGTAAAGTTTCATGACTTCAACTTGCACATTAATCTGTCTTCAGACAATTCTTCTAAACACCTGGCAAAGGAACAACATCGTTTCTGTGATAGTTCCAGCTACAATAGGTCTCTCCAGGACGGGTCATTTGAGTGCTTTTCTTCCTTTTACCCTTCTAAATCGGATCATTGTTTTTGTTGTTTTAAGGAGGCCTATGTCTAATCAGCGCCACTAAGTTTAACGTGAGCAACTGAAAACATTTAATCTCTCTGCCGGACTGTGAGGAGTTGACTGCTGCTCTATACTATCTGTCTGAGATCTCCAACATCATATCTGAGCTGCTCATTTAGAACATAATAAAATACCTTCTACAGCAGCAAATCCAAACAACTCCTTGGCTGATGTAATGAAGGACAACATATGATCTCTCTCAAACTCCTTTGCTCCACTAGCTAAACTAGCCCACCATGAATGAAGGTTTCACATCAGGCATGGTAGCACTCAGTACCCTGTGCCAACTCTGTCAACTCTGAAGGGCAAGCGTCCTCACCTTTCTAGGCAAGTCAAGTAAACGACCCCAGACACTGCTCTTCTCTGGCTTGCAGACTGCCCTGTCTGCAGAGGGCGTACCTCTGGTCATCATGGGGCATGGTGTCACAAACAATGCTGTCCCCCACCCTTGATGGCTAAGTTTGGCTTAGTGGGGGACTCCACTGTAAGGTTTGTGGACATACTTCTGGCCTGATGCTGAAATTCTGGATGTAGTTGTACTCATCTCTGCTCTTACTGACATCCACACTCAATTAAGCTCCAACAAGGCTCTGAGACACTGACTGATACAATACAGAGCCTGTTTTCGACCAAAACTTGCTTTATCAAATGTTACATCTTTAGGCTCTGCTGGTTGGTGCCCCTAATTATAGATGACCTTTTTTATGTTAAAATTACTGGAGAGTTACGACAGGAGTAAAGTATAAGAAATGCCCTGTTCTTCAGTTTTGAGTTTTGCTAGTACATATGGTAGAGCTACTGGAGTGCATTGTGATAATACCCCATCTTTTGGAATTCCCTCAATTATTTGTGTGTGTGTGTGTGTGTGTGTGTGTGTGTGTGTGTGTGTGTGTGTGTGTGTGTGTGTGTGTGTGTGTGTGTGTGTGTGTGTACATGTATGCTTGGGTGTGCGCACTGGTAGACGACTACACTGCACATACGTACAGTCACATAAAATGGGCCACATCTTGATATCAGCTGTGGGTGAATAAGCAGATGGTGCATGCCTAAATCACTGGCATCAAGCGTGGTGCAAATCAACTTTCATGACTGACGGTCATTTGAAGTTCTTCAGTTAGAACAGTGAGAATTCTCATTTGTTTTCAAATAGGTTTTGTATACTCGCTATGATTGCATTAAGCAAAATTGAGATTTGGTGTTTGCCTTGGGCCTCGATATCAATAAACCACCTCCGTGAGTGGAGGCTAGCATTCATCTCACCTGAATATGAAATTCGATTGATTCCAAATTCTGGTTTCTCATTGACCGAATAGAGGGGTGTCCTTGCAATGCAGCACTGACATCACCAAGGACATATGAATTGACACGCCCCACTCCACCTCGCCTTTCCACTGCAATGTCAGTTGCTACAGGAGGTATCACAAACCTTATCAAACATTTGTACTTTGACTAGCTTAGACGAAAAAATATTCCCCAACTTGTTGGATGAGTAATGCACTTTGTTGTGTTCAGTCAACATGTTTCAATCCTAAGAAAGGTTGCCATGCTACTCACCTTGCCAGCAGAAGGAAGATATGGATGGCAAGTTTTCTTCAAGAAAGAGGGGAATAACTTCTATGCCCCACTGTCTTTTAGTTAATTTGACTCCAACTAATTTGATTGCTGTTAATTGCTTCCCAAAGTGCTCTCAAGTAAGAGGTTGGGCAGGGTAACAAGAGTTTGTTACTACTGTATAAGCCTTATTGTTTAATTGACAAAACAACAAGTGCTGTTGTTGCTGTTTGAGAAGCCTCAATCATTGTACATTTCTGTGTGTCTAACATGTTACATTTACTGTATTGTTCCACGCCGTTGGGCTTTGCTTGTTTTTGCCACGACAGTAAAGCCAGTATGCTGCACTTTATCAGTTAAAAGACCAGTGCCATAGCTGACAGGATAAAGGGACTATTATTATATTACTATTATCTTTCCATGGTGGCTTGGATCGCCTGTGCGTTGCCTTAAGTGCCTTTTCCTTTCTCTGCTTTATTAACAAACACACTCACCCATTCATATGACTTCATCTATGACAAGCATCCACGCACACACCCTAAATGCACAGATCATGTGGTAGCATAACCCGGCTTGGCTCCATGCCATCTTGATGTCAGAGATGTGCAAATCATGACTCCCCCATCTTGCTTCTCGTTTCTCTGGCTATTCCACCCACCATCTGGATTCGCATGATGTAGCCACACTCGTGGTCACATCCGCCATCTTCTCTCTCTCGCCACTCCTTCAGATACACAGACATTCGCAGATACACACTCTGGCTTGCTGTCTTTATGCTCGTTATAGTAGTTCTCGCTGTAGTTGGACAGTGGATGTTTATTGATTGTTAATTGATACTGCTAAAGTTAAATAAACTCTTTTGTCCTTCTAAGGAATTGTTGTCTGCTGGTTGTGATCGTCAGTGCTCAGATTCAACCCTTCATAGTCCTATAGTTATTAATTCCTATTAATAATTTGGTTAATATCACTAAAATCTACCTCTCACACACACAGACACTTTGTTGTAGTGGTACAATAAGCAAAACAGTAATCACCATTGATTCTTGTGTCTGCTACTGTACCTCTAGGCTCAGTCAGTTTGCTCTGCTCACCAGATTATGTAATTGTTTGTCTTGTGGGCTTCTGTGTCTAGTCTCACGTTAGCAGACATAAACAAATGTTAGCCAATGGTTGCAAACTTTAGATACTGCAGATACTACCATCTTCCTGACATTGCTGAGTCAGTTTTCTGACTTACTCTTACTCTTCAGTACTTCAGTACACCTTATTTGAGCTATTTTCAAATTTATATAAGATTTATATGGTTTTATGACATAAGTAAAAGATAAGTAAAGCAGCAGTGATCACAAGGATATATTCTCTTTGTTTTTTAATTATGATGCTGTTAAAGCTGCACAAAGCAATATAGTTATATTAATGATGATATTAATGATCATAGCGATGAACCCACAGACAAATGTGACCAACTCTGCAGTTCTTGTCTACAGAGCAGAGCATTTTCGTGTCTTTCATCTCACAATGTTTTATTAACTTTATCCCTCATATCTCATTTCACTGTGGATGTTCCTGTGGTGGCAAGCCAAGACTTTGACCCTGGTCCAGTCTCCAGGAGATAACAAAAAATCAGAGAGCTGGCACAGTGTCTGTTATGTGACCAACACAACCTACGTCAAGATTCTGTGTACTGTGGTGATTCACTTCCTTTTTGGCATTGCTGCATCTCCCTTGGCAGCTAATCACAACCTTACGTGGACTCTCTACAACTGACTCATAAGGAGAAGCTGTGACCTCTGACCTTTGGAAGGATGCTGGCCACATGGCCTTTGTCAAGAGAACATAAACAGGCGTGGTGAAAATGGTTTTATCATCAGTACAGGAGTATTGTTTGCTGACTGTACTTTTTTTTTTTTTTACCACACATTCTTATCTTTATGAGAGGAACTGTAAAATCCATCGTTACACAGTAAACATTAAAGCATTTCACAGCACTGCCAGGCCTGCAAAACTAACCTGAGTATATATCATTGTGGATGTGTATGTGTGTGTGTGTGTGTGTGTGTGTGTGTGTGTGTGTGTGTGTGTGTGTGTGTGTGTGTGTGTGTGTGTGTACAGAGCATGGGAAACTCAGTGCATAACTGAAATTTAGCGTTACCACTAGTGTACCTTAATATGCACAGCAAGTGTATATGTTATCATTTTGCATTTAGGCGTACATATTGTTCATGCTGTACCATATTATTCATGAATAGGTGATGTGAAGGATATATTTTGTCATAGTGTTACCCAGTTACACTTCTTGTCACTTTCCATGAGAGTAGACAGAGCTGTCACTATTCACCACCCCATGGTTCTCAGCCAGTCACATCCTCAAAACAACGAGAGCTGCCAGATTGCTGTTCAGTACACTCAGCATGCAAAGACTGATGACCAGCAAACTTCTCAGATTATTATTCAGTTCCAAAGTCATAGCTTGGTGATAAAAGCCTTACAAATACTTACATCTGTTTGTATATAAGGAACTGCCTTTTTATGGTTATATGTAAGATTATCCAAAACACTTAGTGGAGATCATTTTGTGGTTTTGTGGTTTTTGGTTTGCCTCATCAGCACAGAATACAAGGGTTTTTGGACTGTCACTTTATTTTTTATCTTGCAATCGTATTCAGATATAGAACGTATCTGACCAAACAATAAATAACCATATTCCTTTCCAGCACCACATTGCGTACCTAAAATTTCCATTACAGATGTTGCTAAAATGTTTATTATACGTAAATACTCCTAAATGAAAATGAAAGATTTGGCTACTTAGTGTTCTAAATCTTGCAACACTGGCTGCCTCCAGTCTGCCACAGCAAGAAGAAGAAGAAGAAGAAGAAGAAGAAGAAGAAGAAGAAGAAGAAGAACTTTAGAACATTGAGTTCAGTAGGCTCGGCCTGTAATGGCTGATGACCACCTAAAGCAACTTTCATTTCAGTTCGTTACAACTAACTTTTTCTTCTGCGTAAAGGCCTTGTGTGTGTGTGTGTGTGTGTGTGTGTGTGTGTGTATGTGTGTGTGTGTGTGTGTGTGTGTGTGTGTGTGTGTGTGTGTGTGTGTGTGTGTGTGTGTGTGTGTCCTCACGTCTGTTTGAATGTGTATGAGAGAGAGAGTTTTTAACAGGTTTTTCATCCAGTCACAGGTTTTGTCATCCATCCATCCATTATCTATACCGCCTATCCCTTTCGGGGTTGCGGGGGGCTGGAGCCTATCCCAGCTTCAACGGGCGAGAGGCAGGGTACACCCTGAGCCGGTCGCCAGCCGATTGCAGGGCCACATGCAACGACAGACAACCATTCACACACACACTCACACCTAGGGACAATTTAGAGTCACCAATCAACCTAATGAGCATGTTTTTGGTCTGTGGGAGGAAGCCGGAGTACCCGGAGAGAACCCACGCATGCACGGGAAGAACATGCAAACTTCACACAGAAAGGCCCTGCCCGGGGATCAAACCGGCAACCTTCTTGCTGTGAGGTACGCGCACTACCTGCTGTTCCACCACCGTGCTGCCCAAGTTTTGTCATATTGTTCATTTTAATACTGAATACTGGGTTATGTTACTCAGCATTTACTTTGCAGATGTCAAAATGAGATATGGATATTTGTGGTTCCAAGAGAATGAATCCTAGTGACTTTAACATCCAGTGACTTTAATATCCAACACACACTCTCTGCACTGAGGAGCTCCATCAGTGATAGGATGCTACATCCAAAGTGTGTGAAGGAGCGGTATCGCAGGTCATTCCTTCCTGCAGCTGTCAGACTGTACAACAGAAACTGCTCCAAGTAATCAGTACAATAACATGTGCAATAATCTGTACAATACTACCAGTTCATAACAGTCTGTAAATACTATTTACAATTATTTTATTTTTCTTAGGATGACGTTTTCTTTTTATCCCACCCTTTTGTATATACTTGTTGTGTTTAACTGCATGCACTTGTTATACTAGTCTATTCACTTTATTGGTGCTGCTGTGAATTGGAATTTTCCCTCAAGGGACGAATAAAGGAGTATTGAATTGAATTTACCTGACACCATTAGACCCCCTACCCTCCCCCCTTACTGATAAAGGTCTATTCACACTTAAGATTTTGCAAACTGTAATAGGCTTACTGTTGTGACTCTTGTTAAGCACATTCATGAAGAATAAGTCTGTTGAATTTGGTGATTCTATGATCCGTACTGCAGCCACCAACTAGAAAAGTGTGACATTTTTAGATCCACTGCTAAGAATCACAATGTTGTTCATTCCATCATTTTCAGACTGTGCACTGGGTTTAATAAGCTTTGCAGCCTCGAGGTGGATGGAGCCTTACACTTTTAATCTTGTTAAACTAAATGAGCGTTATATTGTGAACTGGTGTATGGAGGCGATGACAGTCAAAACAACATTGGATAAGACAGATTAATGAAACAGACAACATAACACACTTTCAGAAAAACAGAAATAAATCATAGACACAACAGCATTTCCTTACTCTCCTGTTTCAGTAATTATCTGACAGTAAAGGCATTTTTGGTTTGTAGACATTGTATTTATTTATTAACTTATGCAGTTTTACCTTGATTGGCTATTACAATATTAGTTGAGGGACCAACAGGTAATGAGAGACAGATGGGTGTGGCGTAAAATAAATGAAGTCTGCCAGAAGTGAACTAGGGGCATTACAGTTATATTTTAATGCATTGGCCACCTGAACACTATATTTTCTTTTTCGTTAACATGTTTTTAAAAGCTGTTGCATTTCCTGAAATGTTTAACCTGAATCTGAATCTGATGCTCGCACCATGTTTCAATAAAGTTTGGACAGGAGCAACAAAAGAAGGAAAGTTGTAGAACGCTCCAAAAACACCTGTTTGGATCATTCCACACGTAAACAAGTTCATTGTAACAGGTGATAGTATCATGATCGGGCATGACAGGAGCATCCTGAAAAGGCTCAGTCGTTCACAAGCAAGGTTGGAGCAAGTTCACCACTTTGTGAAACACATATAAAGGATATTACTACATGGGCTCAATGTGAGGCAGATGTTTTTGTTTGCATGGAAGTTCCAAATAAAAGAAGAAAATAATCAAATGTGATTAAGTTTGGTATGGTATGGTTGTTTTAAACTATTACTCCCACTATGATATGAAATTACATATACTGTGATTTCTGCCATATCGTCCACTCCTACTTTGAATATGCATGCAATACATTCAGAATATGCGTCTCATTTAGGTTTTTTACCTGCAGTTTGCAACACACAGTCTCTTACCCATTTACACTCTGTGCATTGAATAGCCAAGTTTGCAGTGAAAGTGATGTCATTATTCATGTCATTATGTTATTTTTAGTGTGAATGACTACATGTAAACTATAATTAGTGGAATATTCATTTCCATTTGCTCTGTAAACAGCTTTGTTGAAATATTGTCAGTTGTCAGAATAAGGGCAAAAACACGAATATTTTATGCATGTATTCAGTTTAGGAGTATATGAGGCTTTGCCTAAAACTTAGGAGGTTGATTTGGCAGCTCAACTGGCTGAGAACACACAGACCCTTTGCATGTTTACCCGTGTTCCAAACACACGTTCTACCCCTGCTTGCTGGCTACAACCCAAAGAGCAAGACATGGCCATAATCAGAATTTCAGGGAGTGATTAATGGTAAGGGAGTAGCTGAATACGAATAGCCCACAGTATTCAGATATGCACAGGCTGCCCAACCAATGGGCATTTTACTTCACTTTATCAGGTAACCTGATCCTAAACATATTTGAGATACTATCTTGTGTATTTCACACATCAGGCATTGCGACCTGGCTGTCTCATCAACAGGAGATCCCAGGTTAAACTCCAGCAGGGCCTTCTTTGCATTTCTCCATCATGTTAACTCATGGCTAAAAAATCTAGACCTCATGACTCTGCTATTCTTCAGACAAACCTGTCCACAGAAAAGAAGTCAAGTGTAGTCAACTTTATTGTCAATGCTGCTATATGTACAGGACATTAACAATACTGTTTCCCTCAAATTTGATTTGATTTACGTCTAGGGCCTGTATCACAAAGCAAGTCCAATTTAGTCTGACTTCACTGACTGTAATATTGGTGTCCATGTACAATAGGTGGTGTTGATAACTACAAGCAATAACCAGATTATCATCAGAACCATGAGTAGAGTATTTAATATGAAATGAAACATTGATGCCCAAAGGGGAAAAAAAAAAATGTTATGAAATGTATAAAATACAATGACATTTGTAGAAGAGAATGAGAAACTGTAAAAAAAAACAAAAAAACACTAAAAATATTTTGCAATCTTAAAAGTAAAGCAATAGCTGTAAATATGTGCAGGAAATGTTCTATATGTGTTATGTTTAGAGTGAGCACTTTCTGCTTTTTTATCTGATGATGAACAAACTGTGTGATGCACATAGAAAACGACTGTTTCTACTGCCAAAGCAGTCAGAGAGGAGAAGAAGCTAATGCTTGATGAGGTCTAGCTGACTGTAATTTTGCACTTACAATTTACTGGGAGCTAATTAACAATGTGTGAATAGAGGGGAGAGTTTTTATTTCCACTTATCATCACAAGGTCTCCTCATGTTCATCCATCTGAACTGCAGTGGTGAAATGAGAGTCTGAAAGCATCAACACTCTCAGGAACCCTGTTGGGAATGACATAATCCGCATATTTAAAATGCAGGTATATGAGGCTTAACTATTCCTGCATTTGTTAAAAACACTGTTTTATAACCAGAGTGGAAATGGAACGGCAAAATGATTAGACAGTAGAAACTGACCTACAAATGTCTATTGCTCTGTATTACTCCCTGTTAGGATGCTGTAGGGATAATGACACTGTTTTTACAATGAGCTTTATGGTCTGTGGTCCGGTCATTTACAAGTTTTGATCTGAACCTCTAAAGTTAACATGGTCCAGAGCAGGTTAGCTGTGCACCATGGGCTACCATGATGGTATACCCTAGTTAAAAGATACAGGAAAACCAAAGTTGAGGTCAAAGATAGCTGGTTAACACATTAACATACATTATGGGTAACCAACACGATATGGGTACTTGGAGACAAGGGCATTATAATAAAGACCCTGGTAGCATGAAAATACATGGAGAGTTAACTGAGAGTTTTGTGGTTCGAGTGTCAAGTTTGATAGCAGCGTGGTGGCACAGCGGGTAGTGCGCGTGCCTCACAGCAACAAGGTTGCCGGTTCGATCCCCGGGCGGGGCCTTTCTGTGTGAAGTTTGCATGTTCTTGCATGCGTGGGTTCTCTCCTGGCACTCCGGCTTCCTCCCACAGCCCAAAAACATGCTCATTAGGTTAATTGGTGACTCTAAATTGCCCCTAGGTGTGAGTGTGAGTGTGAATGGTTGTTTGTCTGTGTGTTGCCCTGTGATCGACTGGCGACCGGTTCAGGGCGCACCCCGCCTCTCGCCCGTTGACAGCTGGGATAGGCTCCAGCCCCTCCGCAACCCTGAAAGGGATAGGCGGCATAGAAAATGGATGGATGGATGGACATGTTTGATATTTAAACAGGAGGAGTCTACTGACTAAAATCCAAAGTATTTGCAAACAGCTTTTTAAATTCACACAGAATAAATTACTGTCTGCAGCCGCGTTAGGTTGTGGACTTTCTGCCATCATTACCACATGGTTGTTATTGAATTATTTGCTCGTTTGAGGTTGGCCTACATTTCATTTTCAATCAAAGTGACATTGTGTGCAGAGTTTCCACATGTCCTGAAAGAATTCAATGTCCCGAACAAATAAGAGAAATTCGGGGCAAATACTATATGCTTGTGGACCCTGTTTTCCCATGCTTTTGTGTCTGATCAAGTAACTAATGGGGACAACAATTTTTGAAATTGGACCAGTATTTAGAGAGAGCACGGCAGCTGGCAGCTGTGAAACAGGCTGCAATGTAATCCCTCCAGGTGTGTGCACACCATCAATGCGCATGTACTAAAAGTGTTTTTGCCACTGACAAGCTCAGATTGATATTCTGACATATTGTGATGTCTGACAACGTTATGGAAAGGATCCCTATAGACATAGACCTTTTTTAAAGAGTCAGATCCTTTTTGTTTAACAGCTGCCATATTGCTCTTGCCAAAGCTTCCAGGCTCCATTTACAGAAACAGTAATTTTATCATTGTAAAACACGCTTTCTTCAAATTAGATAGAAATGCACATGCATTCGGTATAGTGAGGTAGTGCAGCTTTTTCACATTGAAATATTAATTTTCACAATTGAATGTATGCTTTTTAAAAATGTGATTATATAATTACTTTAAGAATATTTGTTAACAGCTCTATTGCATAGCTTTGTATTGAGTTGTAAATGTTATGGGTGGGTTAATGATTGCCTCAGTATGAAGAACCACTTCATGCTTGATGTCTTGAGAACTAGGGCACTTCACTCCAGGTTTACAACTGGCCAGGTAAAAGCCAACTTACGTTAACATCTGCAATCATTTTTAGTTGAATTATGACACTGAAATAGGAATTCTGCCAACTTTTCTCAGTGAACTTGATCCCAAAAGTTTTTGAGTCTTGTACACAGGAGATCTGGGTTAAGATCACTGCAGTGCCTTTGGTACAGACAAACCAATTTAACCCCAGGAGCAGGCTACTGTTCAGCAAGTCTGATTCACCACTCTGAAGCAGTAATGCTAATTTCTGATCTCCAAGCAGGGTTCATTTTAGTCTGGAGACAAGAAAAATGCAATCAAGAATTTAGTACTACTGCACAAGCAGCACTGTTGGTATCAAGACAGCCCAGCAAGAACTGAAGCCCATAAGGTCTCTGTGGTGCAGCCAGCATGCTCACTTGTTAACTGAGAGCTTGGTGGTTTCAGCCTGCCCAGTGAATAGGGGAATTTATTTCTGTGCTTCCCAAAGTCCATCTGATATCCTTGATGCATGTTATCAAAAATTGTGACTGTTGACCCAGCAATCAGTCTACTCTGGGGAATAGTTTGGCAGCATGAAAGCCATCATTTCCACACATATTATGCCAGATGTCAGCTTTATGTGTGCTTCTCCATGTGCTTCATCTGATTGCCATGAAATTTATTGAAACATTCATGCTCCTCAAAGGATGAACCTGTATTATTACTGTCCTCTATCTCCATCAGCTGGACATGTTTTACATTTTTCGCCTCACCACTCAGCTGTAGGAGTAGCAAAATGATCAGTAATGTATGTTGTTCATTCTATCCAACACTTGAGTATTACTGAGTGTAATTAATGAGCAGTGGAAAAAAAAACTTTCACTTTTGTTTTGCATTTCCTAAAACCTTGTCTTGCTCCTCTGTAGGCTGCTGTTTACTGTGTCTGTGCCAGTGGGTGGAGTAGATACAGTGAGTACCATCAAGGGTATTGCTGTCTATCAGAGTCTCAGTCCCAGTGCCACCACATCAAGGAGCCTGGATCACAGTAATGATCCAGCTTGCCGCACTGCATACTGGGAGATCAGGTTCCTCTGAGGTGCCTACATTTCCAGCAGTTGCCTTTTTGCGTCTCAAAGTCACGTCTTCCTTGACGCACCTCTGTCTCAACTGAAGCACGTTGCTCCTTTGATAATAAATCACGTTCTCTGAATGAATTCACAGCACACATCCAGAATTTGATATGGCTGACATCAAAGATAGAGGTGGTGTTTGCACAGAGAAGACTAAGGGCATGATAAATGTATGGAAATCCCTGATGCTTATGTTCCCTTTTTAGACCCACTTGTAATGCCACTCACATAGCCTTTTCTTTCAACCTTATGTGGAAACAGTCTCTTTCACCTGAACTCTTGGAAAAACAAACCTGACAAACTTGAGTGGCACAGAGAGATTTTTTCATCTCAACAGTGACTGGATGAATAACCACAAGACCCTACTGGGCACAAGTCCAGGGACCAACAGGTTGGGAGATCTTGAAGGTTTCATTAGGCTTTTCATACAGTCATATCTAAAACAAAGTCCTCAGCTGTTCTGAATCGCTGCACTTGAATTTGAGGTGAAAAGGCCGTAATCACAGCCTTCTCCTAGCTGCATCCCATTGCCTCCCAAGCCTCTCTCCAAGAATCCTGCCCCTTTCTTGTATCCTCAATCAGATAAATGGAGATAATAGCACTCACTTTCAGACAGTCTCGAGGACATTCACAGTGTCACACTAAGTTATAAGAACAAATAATGACGTAAATAGTTGTGTGAATAATGAAAAAAATAAAGTTTGAGAGAAATGTTTAAGCCCCTACTTCCACACCTCCATACACCTAGCCAATGACGGTGTAACCTGTGAGGTGACCTTTTCCTCAGTGATTCACAATGAATTATCCCTAAACACAACCTCTGTTCAAAGGTCTTCCACAGAGTGCCCTTTCTGTTACCACATTCACTTTAGTCAGTATGAATTGAACAATGCTGGCTTTGAATGTTAATACTAACCAAAAGTTAAGCACCTGTGGCCACACAACTACTAATTCATATGACTTGCTCTGGTTTTGAATCTCTTTTGCTCTTTTCAAACTGCCCAATCTGACACTTGCCATCACCACCAACCTTGCTTATCTTCAGTCATAGCCTACATTCATCTCTGTCAGCACAGAGTGGATTCCCAGATTCCCCTTTGTATCTGATACGCTGTTGTGATATTTCACACATGTTCTCCATCAGTCAGACGGGCTTGTGCTCCAATGCGTAGCAGAGGCTTTAAGAGAAGAAGACTCAGGTAGAGGAGGGGAACACATGCCAAAAGAACAGATAATCACTCCCACATGCAGGCTGGAAGGTTGACTGATATGGTCTGCCAGTAAAGAGGTATTGACGTTTGCTGGGAAAAACAAAGCTCACTGTCAGTAAGTGAGGATCAAGGGTTGCAGCAGTGGTGTGTACAGAGGAAGTGAGACGCAGTCGTGAAAATGAATAAAGGGCACTGCTTCTGAGAGTTGTCATTTTTGGTCACATCAGAACAGCAGGGAGGCAGTTTTAGTGCTAAAGTGTCCCATTACTGTAATATTAGGACAAAAATAAAGCATGGCAGTATGTTCTTAGGGCACCAGCATGCAGAGATAGGCACAAACACAGCCATGTCACCTGTGGAATGGTAATGAAACATATCCTCTGTTGCCATTCATGTAAACAAGGGCAAATCATCTACACAGATTGCAAACCTTTATATAGCAGGCTCAAATGTTATGGCCAAGTGTGACTGCCTCAGTGACCTGCTTCATGCTTGATCCAAACTTGACCCAAATAGTTTTGAGATACTATCTTGTAGTACTGACCCGTCAGCAGGGGCTGTAACTTAGTTGGTCAAACTGCCTACTTTAAAATTCTAGTGTCAAGACACAAGCCAATAAAGCCCCATGAGCAAGCTGCCATTTAACTGGTCAGCTCAGTGTGGAGGACTGATGGAACTCTGTAAAGCCGCAGTACTAATTTCTGATTTTCAAGATGCAAAGGGGTCTTTAACCAGAAGATGAACAGATCCAACTCTCCTCTGAAAGGTGCTTCAGAGCACTTTTCATCAAAACAACCAGACACAAGAAGTTCCTCTCCACGGGCCATCACTCTGATGAACAGCTCAGTGTCAATAACACTGTAACACTAAAACATCAGTTTAAATATGCTTTTTTAACATGCATCACTGTCTCATATAAATCCTGCATGCTGTACATACTGTACATAGACATGCATACATGCACTTCCTATATGTGTATCTTAACCAACCTTTGTCCAGCTTTATTGTCTTTTTTTTTTTTTTTAGCTGCATGTCCACTATGTCCATTTCTGTTGGAAATGTGTATAACACTGAGAGCCACAGAAAACTCAAATTTCTTACATACAGCGCTTGGCCAATAAAGCAGGTATAGCCACTGCTGTGAGAATGGCATCTAGTTTGGGTACAGTTTCCACCTCAGCATATCCTTGTAATAAAAGGTTTCATGAAAGTGGCACAAAAAGGAAGGAGGTGATTACAGCATGGTTTGATTTGTTGGTGCATTTAATGCATTCCACAAAGTCAGATGTAGACCAGGTGCTCCTGCTAACAGCATGTTGAATAGTTCTGAGGAAAAGTATTGACCTTTGCATTGTACTTTCCTCTAGGTATTTCATATTATATTAGTTATATTTTTGTGTTCTGTTAGTTTTGTGATCTTCTCCTGTTTTAATCTCAACTCGACACTTCCTCCATGTTTACCAACTGACTTGATAAATTCATTATCCTCAGCACTAATCCCATCAGTATAACCACAAATCATTTACCAACAATTAAAAAGCAGAAAAGCAGAAGTGACTTGAAATGACTACTCAATGAAAAGAGTTTTGTTAAAAAGAATTATTGATGTGACTCATTTCCACCTCAAGCCATTTTAGTACAGGTAATTCCTTAATGTTTTCCTCCTGGCAGTCATTTACTGTATAACTCCCACTGATGACTGCATACCTGTGATTGTGCAAAGATTATCTGAAGCAACGGAGACTCAATCTGACTCTTCACTGCTGCAATAATATAGCAAGATAAGGCAATCATTTATTTGGCCTGCTATAAGGTATAAGGATGGCAGTATCAGGCGGACAGTCAGTTTCACTATTATGGTTTTAGACAGTTAAAGCAAAAAAAAAGAAAAAAAAAAGCCCACAACCTTGATCTCAACATTGAAAGTCTTTCAGTAAAATATCTTAACCTAACCTTAATATGCAAAATAAAAAACTGCAAATGTTTAAAGTTGCAAAGAGTAGAGCTTTGCTTTCATACTCTGTTCACGTTTGTGGTTTCCAGGGGCACGTGTATGAATTTGGAAGTAAAGCTTTTGTGAGTATGGTATGTTGTGTGTTCAAAGTGGATTTTGGCCAGATGTACAACAAAAGAAAAGAGTCCTTGGATTTGCTTTCCATCCTGTAAGCAGCTTTGCCTGTGGTCATGTGTGGGGCTCTCAGACCTCTGCAGACATTTCCTGTCCTCTGAAGCTGGCTCTGCAGAGTCCTCACCTGGGGTGAAACTACCAGACAGCAGGGATAAAGACGGATGATTTCTCCATTCTGTTCAAGGAAGTTCCTTTTATTTTCTGGTAATGAAAAAGCCCAACATAATGTCCCCCATAATGTCCCCCTTTCATTTGGACTCATAAAGGAAGATGTGAGTGGACAAAGTGAAGCAAACCTGGGCCTTCAGGATGTTCCATCTGTAGCAGGGCTCTGTGCTAGAGAGAAAAGTCTTTGTTTGACCCAGAAGAGTGAAAGCACTTGGATTACAATTTGGGGGTGGAGACAAGGATTACAGCAGCTGGACGGCTTCTTTTAAGTCTCACTGGTGAACAACTACAATGAGTTTTTATTACAGCTTTAAAGAGAAGGATGGGGCGAATAATGCCTACAGGAAGTGGAAGAAGCACTCAGGGTGGCTGAGTATTATGAGGAGGGAGGTAGAGCACAAGTCTACATCAGAGGTGTGTGCACCTATTAGAGTGCACCTATTAGTATGGCATCAAGCAGTACAAGCCAATGAACATAAAAAGGTTGCATTTTGAATTATTTAATTTACCTACGTATGGAGAGCAAATGAAACTGTGTTCACATCTTCCATTCTGTGGAGAAGTTGCAGTGCAGAAAGAGGTCAATATAGGCTATGAAAATGTAGATAAGCTTTCATTTCCAGCAGGCAGAACAAGCGGGCCAACTGTACTAACCTGGTTCTGGAACACTTCTTCAGAAATGCATCACAGATAAAGAAACCATCAGAAGGATGTTTTTCTGCATTTTCATCTTTACTTGTTAACATTAGCTTGCTATAGACAGGACAAACAACTATTTAATTGACTGTGCTGCTCAAAGGCAACTGGCAGCTTCCAGCAACTTTCAAGGTGGAATATTATCTTGCATGTTACTCAGTGCATGAGCTAAGGCCATGAATCAACAGACAGACCTTAGATGTCAGCATGATAATGCTGCATCTATCTATTACTGTATTATTGATGAATAATACAGTAATAGACAAAATTCACTGATTGACTGATGAGCCAGTAAAACTTTACAATAATGCAAATTCTCTTCACATTGTATTTATTTCATAATTGAGACTTATTTCGATATCATGCAGAGTTTTCTTCAATTCCTGTTTTAGTTTGTATGTAAGTCCACAGCCTTATGTATTTAGTTCCTTTTCTCTTTGACCTTCTAATTTCAATTACTGCCTCCAAAAAAATACACGTGAGACTGATTTTATTTCTCATTTTATTTATTTATTTATTTATTTATTTATTTTATTGTTGTTATTGTTTGTTTTAGGAACAGTGCCAATATATCTGTTGTTTTTTTATCCAAAAGCTAACTTTGTAACTACCACTAAGGTCATCAGCTTGGTATTTTTCTGAGAACTTGGGAAGGGTTTACATTCTGCAGACTAAAATGGATATATGGTCGGTATTAAAGTGGATTATGTTATCATTACATTTTTTTAAATGTGACTACTTCTACATTAGTAAAAGTATGGATGATGAGGAGGTTGTTGTTGGGGGACTTACTCATCACCGGGGTAAAGATTCAACAATAGCAGTCCCAGTGAATTTAAACATGGCAAGACAAAAGGCACCCTCTTTACTTTTCCTACAATTTCAGGAGGAAGAGTATCACTTCTGACAGAAACCTACGTGTTTTTTTGGTTTGTTCTGATTACCTGTGTACACAAAATTAAATATGTTATCTTTATAGTGTGACTATACGGTGTCTTTAAATGCCTCTCAAGCATCAATTCAAGTGTGTTTATATAGATCAGCTGAATATTTTTCCATGTGCAAATGAATCGTGAAGATCAGCCACCATTTGTTTTTAAGGCTTTCCTGACATCTAGTGGTAAAAGATCAGACCTGCTACAGCCATTGTAGCCATTGTGGTCCCACACAGGTAATTTCACTTTCTTCAGCTGTTTAGATCTTCCATTATGACTATTTAGATGTGTACAGACTGTAAAAATAAGCAATACATTGATAAGTGATTGTTATTTTCTGTCCCATTACGGCCCAATCCCTATTTTCTTGCAAAAATGACCCCTTGGATGTGTTGCCTATTTAAAATTGAGTGACGCAGTCCTTGCAAAATCCTGTGGCTGCTGTCCTCACCGGACACTGGTCCACTGGGGGTAGCCTGTCCTCTCTTTCTTGCTGTCTTGATCACTCATCTGAACCTGATTTGCTATTGGGAAGCAGAACTGCTCACCTCTCTTTCCTATAACAGCCATCAGAATTCCATGAAAAGGCCTGATAACCTGAGCAACAATTCATAACTGATTTCCCAAATCAAATAATGAACATTAATTGATTCAATAATTTGTTTTATTAATTGACAGTTAAATCCTCTCAAAAACAATGATTCAACTTTAGCCTCTACTTACTTCTTGGCTGTAAATAGTCGTTTTCTTTCCTTCGTTTGGGCAAATCAAATTGGCCAATGAAGTATTAGTCTCGATTTGATCAAGACTAATACTCAAAATACAGCCCTTTCAAACATTACACCCTAGGAAAAATATCAACTCACAGGATGAGTGACGTTTTCAACACAAGCAGACATGATTAATAAAAAATGTGTGTTTAAGCAGTTGAGCTCTCCAAGTGGTGGTGCTGTGTACTCATTTAAAATAATAGAGGGTTTCATTTCTACCTGCATGAAACACACAGCATATCGACTGCAAGACATTAACTTGTAAATGTATTTGTTTTTGCAGCTGAACAGGTTTGACTAGATTTGTCATGTGCTGTCAAATATGGTTAGACTGAAATAATTTATGATAAATATTTTAACAATTGTAGTTGATTGAACAGCGACAATGCATATAAGTAATTCTTAAACAGGAGGAAGTAATGCATCAAATGTTGTGTACACTGTGTCTAGTTGAAGCTAACTTGCAGCACAAACCCTGGAGAACTTTTGAATTTGAACAATCAAAACAAAATGAACAAAGAGGACAGGTTCAGGATAAAACCAACAGAGCGGATAAAACAGACTGTGTGCATGTGCATGTGTCGGACTGTGCATGAATCCTACATGACTGTGTATACATGTAGGTGTGAGTGTGTGTCAGAATGACAGAATATATGCATATGTAGTGCTCTACATATATGACCTTTGGGTCCTCCAAACAGATGCACTGTTCAAATATTTGTTACTTGAGCAGCCTATCCTTGTCAGAAAAACAGCTGTATAGGTCAACTGTGCAAGCAGGTTACCACAACCCGTGTTTCTGTTTATTGTTAAGCAGTGACATCTTTTTGCCATAGTAATTATGATGGGGGCATATGGAGTTGTGGATGGGTCACACAAACACAAGGTTTCACCCAGGAGACCACTGTTCATGTCCCGTGTGAAACTGAAAATCAGCATTAAGTTACATCACGTATGAAATGGTAACATATTCATTTAAACCCATGATTTCTATCAACAAAGTAGTTTTGGTGCTTATACCAAAGCAACATGCTACTGTTTCACAATGTTATTGACATGAGGACATCACTGGTCTTCATCAACGTTGATATATGTTGTTTCAGGAGTCATTGGCAATCAATCTAGTCAGTTGTTCAGTTATGAGGATGTGTTGTTTTAAGCCACTGGTTTTAATTAAAGAAATTAAAAACTTGAAGTTGTGATTATGGTATTAAAATAAGGTGGAAGGGTGTTCCATACCTGAGAGCCTTTTACTGAAAAGGATGACTCACCAGAAGTTTTTGTACACTGTGGAACTGTACAGTTCCCCTTGTTGCTCCCAGATCGTGTCTCCTCTATTATATTTTATGTTAAACTGACAATTGATTGTAGGGTTAGGGGGCTAGTAGGGGTAGGGGGTACAGTATAATTCACATAATATGTTCTGAAAAAGAACTGTAGGACCAAAACTGAAATTGTCTAAAAAATATTATATTTTTGTAGACTTCATGCCATTTCATTGTTCTTGTTCTCGTTCTGATTGTCATTAATGTTTTGATTGTATTATTATTTACATTATAGACTTGACAACTAATTGGGGAGCCTGGCCTCAGATAATCACACACTGTATGTTATGCCAATATTCAATGTACTTTTGATAATCATGATTTATAATAATTAATGTTTCTGGAACAGTGTATCCATCCATCCATCCATCCATCCAATGCCTTCAAGCAGCTCCTCCAGCTATAGCACAGGTTGCCAGATCCGGTTAATGAGCACAGTTTTTGGTTATGGTCTTTGTAGAGGCATGATGGTCCTATGTCGATGAACTGTTACTCCTCCAGAAATAGATTCAGCACATAACTGCCTTGAAAAACCACAACTGGTTGTTTTTACATTTCTGTTTGTTTATGGATTTTAAGAAATAAAGTTACAGCATGTTAATCATTCAGATTAAGGGGTGTTCTAAGTGTTTGTTTTTTGTTTGTTTGTTTTTTTAACTGGAAACAGCCAGGTTAACCCTGTATGCTTGGTTGGGCTAATCAAGTCCTGACTCCAAATCTGACCTTACACACAGACATGAGACTAAAATCCATGTGCTCACTTCATTCTTGGAAAGAAAGTCAATAAAAAATATTTTCCAAAATTTGGCTCCTTTGGCGCCTTTAACTGCATACGAGACAAAATATATAATTTGATCCTTACAAAACTATCAGTTCTAACTTTTATAATTCTCTAGAATTTGCTTCATTGTTTGGACTCTGCACTCTTTCAATTCATGCTTTAAACCTGAATTCTCAAATTTCAGATTAATTATTCTATCATCATTTATATATGGTCATACTGAGCTCGCACTGCTTCAAATAAGGTATGTATCACATTTAGTACCACATATTAAAACGGGCAAGAATAGTGTTTTAGTGATTTTTTCAACGTTGGGATTGTCATTAACAAACTAGATGTGAGGGACATATATGGTAGAAAATCAAGTTTGGTCCATTTTCTGACTGTAGTGTAAAGGCAGCCTTCCTGCCCATTTCAACAGTCCTGAAAAAATATATTCACATATAGATTCTTAAAGTATTATTTTTCTCAGAACAATCCAGGTTCATTCAGGCAGAACCCACATTTTCTCACTGACATTAAAACATATTTTTCTCATAGTTCATTTCTTTGCTGTCAGTGTTCTTACCAAGCATAACACAAGGTTGAGAGAGGCGAAGCAGAGGAAAACCCTAAATAGCCTAGCCTCAGAGCAGTCTGAGTTAGGAGTCAAGTCTTTTTCCCCCAGATGAAGAACAGTGGTACTTCCTGCATTTCCTCACTGAGCTGCTCCAGCTCTGCTCCTCAGCAACTGCCATGATCGTACAGGAGATAGACAGGAGTGTGTGTGTGTGTGTGTGTGTGTGTGTGTGTGTGTGTGTGTGTGTGTGTGTGTGTGTGTGTGTATCTCCGTGTGTCAGTCAATCAATTTTGGAAGAGAAAATCTCAAAAACAAGCACATTTGCTTGGAGAGACCATCAGTTTCTCTCTCATACCAGAGGATTACAGAGGAAGCTGAAAGGTTTGGTATTGGGGGGAAGAGTAAGGCCTGAGGAGATGATGACTGTTTTAATCAAATCATTTTGAATAAAATTTGAGGAGCTGTTGCCAGCGCTTCTTTTGATGAAACATCCCCTGGTAGAGATAACCTGATGGAAAAGATTTTAAAATTACAGCTAGGCTGCTCTCCAAAACAATATGTCATATTTTTACTAGATGCTTATTCAGTGGGAGCTTTCCAGATCTTTGGAAAGAGTCTAAGATCATACCTTTACCCAGAGATGGTAGGTTAGAGTAGGTTTTACTGGCTGGGGTTGTAGAACTATTAGTATACACCCTGTCCTGAGTAAGATACTTGACAAGTTCATTTTTAATCAAAATGTCTTGTGGTATTCCACAAGGGATATGCCTGGAGCCACTTCTATTTTCAATTTGAATAATTGATTTACCATGTGTTAAAGATGCTGATGTAGTACACTTTGTTTCGTACGTCACCAACTTCAGAGGAGCTGAGGAACAATCTACATGTTGAGTTGCATTCCATCACTAAATGGGTAAAAATTAGCAAATTAGAAAGAAGATTGCCAAAATGAAATGTATTTGGTTAATATGAATGTTCTTGCTAATATCACTTCGCTTAACTTGTCTATAGATGATATCACCAGCATCCAAAGGTCAAAAACAGATTTTCTTTCAAAAGCTTACTGAAACAAAAATTGATGAATTTCACATAAGTTTTATTTTATCATTGCTGTTTTAGAACCTTTTTGCTTGCTTTTACTTCTTTTTTTGATACTGTGTGTTTGTGACAATTTTGTCTTTGTTTTCATTACAGGTTACTGCTTTTTATTGTTTCATGTGTGAAATCCCTTTACTTTCCTGATCTTTATATTTTGTTTTCATTGAATTTGCTGGTCTTGTGGATAACACATTTTAGTTATTATTTTTTTTATATCCATAGTTGTTTTCGTGAGCCCCAGGAAGACATGTGACAACTTTATGAAAGCTAATGGGGTTCCTAATTCCTAAGAATTAAAAATAAAAGCTCTATTGAGTTTTTTTGGCCTCTTTTAGCTCATTGTTTTGGTTTTACTACCCACAACTTCACTGTTTCATTTAGTCTCCCTGCGCTCTTTAATCTCATTTTCAGGCACAAAAGGCAACTGTTTTCATAAAAAAGCTCTATCTAGCACCTGACTAGCACCAAACAGACAGACACTGCTGGTAAATGGCTGGTGAGTAAAGTGACACCTTTCACATTACAAATAATATTTGATCCTGTTAATATAAAAATATGTTTTAGTGCAGATTTCACATTAGCAACAAGAAATTACTTTAATGACTTTGGAGAACCTGGCTGGCTGTATTGTTGTAAAAGTTGAGTTTACATACTTGCACATTCTCCTGCAACCATCATTACATCAAAATCCTATTTTGTTTTGTTTTGTTTTATGTTGTACAAATCCATGTTACCAACGGGAAGCATGAATTTGTACTGCTGAACAGTCTTCCAAAGACAGACATGATTCTGGAGATATCCAGAGACTGAAACAACTGAAGATAATCTGTAGAACTATTTTTTGTTTTGTTTTGTTTTGTTTTTTTTCACTTTCTTACAGAAGGAGAATCGATGGCTCCTGCTTCGCTGACAAGAAAAATAAAGTTTAATACTCCTACAAAAGTATAATTTGAGATATCCGAATTTGACCATGACATATTTTCATGTGAAAAGGAACTGATGGACTCACCTTCAGGGAACTAGCTATGGGAGCTACTGAGGCATTGTAGGATTGTAAATGTTGGACCACCATACAGTTTGCTATATAAGCTGAGACTGTCCCAAACTCCCACTTTAGGCGGACAGCACTCTTCCCACACATTATCACTCATGACGGCTGTCTGATCATATTTCACTTAGTGGTTTAATACCTCCTTAATAGAAAACAAACATTTTGGAGCAGGCTGGAGATGACTACTGCATGCTTGCTTCTCTCTCCTTTAATTGATGTGGGAAACACAAGAATAAAAACAATATCTATAATTGCCAGGGCATTGTAAAAACATCCATCTTGCTCCTCAGTTGAATAGGGAATTTATCAAGTTCTGATAGATAACTGGCCATAACTATGAACTTTAACCCTAGTTTATCCAGACCACAAATATCTCACTGAGTTCTAATAGTAACCATGGCCCTCATTAAGCAGCAAAAAATTGTGATTCAGCCAAGAGTTTCTGATCACAGCAAAAAAAAAAAAAAAAGTTAAAATTTCTTGATTTGTACAATACAAAAAAATATCCAACAAAATGTAATACATTATGATATTATATGATATGATCAATGCAATGTGACATGATATAAGTTGTGATGAAACACATTACATTATGACACAGTTGACTTGATATAATGCAATTCAATGTGCACAAACCGACAAAATACTATGTGACATGTTACATTATGATATGAGATGAGTCAGTAAGATTTGAGGAGATATAATCCAGTATGATGCGACAAAAACTGATACGATATTATGAAATGCAGAATGGTACAATACTTCCATATGATGCCATAAAATATGATTTGATGTGATAATATGGTACATTACAATTGCAAAAAGTTGTGATCTGAAATATTAGGATACCTTACGTACAATGAAATAGATTAAGGTATCATAAAAAAATAACACTGTACAACACAATGGGAGCCTACATTTATAATATTTCATCAAACAGTCAGATAATGAGCTGAAAGATTAATGGTTTGAGGAGAGAAGTGTATGTTTGTGTGTGGGGACTGAGGAGTGTGTTGAGAATTTTGGGAGTGAAAAAAACAGGATAAAAGATCCATTCAAGGACCGATTTATTTAATATATTTTCATTCATTCAAGTCATTCAGTTTCAGTTATTTATTTTGAGATATTAATTTGGGGATTTTATTCATTTCCCAAATCTACAGTAATCCCACTCTAGTAAGTGTTTTCTGTTCTTGTGAACATTTTTTTTTCTCATTTCCAATCAAAATATTATTATCCTTCAAAATCAAAGGTCCATAAGGGGTTAAAACACCCCATCTTGGACTTTTGGAGTAACAGCACTTGTGACTGAAATCAAAAAATTCCGGAATTGAGCCTGTCAGGCCTCTGATGTATGATTTGTAATGGGACGTTTCCAAACCCCTCTGTCCATATGGCTGCCGACACATTCAGCAACACCCACCGCCTACAGAGAGGGACTCTCACTGCTCCACATCTGGTAGACAGACTCACTCTCTCTCCCTCTCTCACACATACACATTGAACTTAAATGATATAGTCACCTTGTAGTTATATAAGATCCCGAATATGTCTATGGTTCCTTGCAAGAGTCTCTGCAGGCATGATTTTCTGCAAGTGTGAGGGTGTTTGGCAAACACATCATTAAGCTAAAGGTTAGGGTTTGGTAAGATAGGTTAGGCATAGGGTTAAACATGTATATTGACAAAAAGAAGTCTAGGTAAAAAATGCGGACATGAAGACAGCAGTTGTGTTTCCAGTTGTAAGAGAGACATTAGACAGAGAGCCTGGATGTGAGAGGTGCCAGTTGTAGAAACTAAGCTCTTCTGTGACCGGAAGTCACCATTGAAAAGAGCAGGAAGCCCCAGTCATAACACTTAGAGCTCTCTCTGCTGCTCCAGAGGCATAAATCAACACCGACATACTCAGCTATCCATGACCACATCCTCTCAGTTTAATGGGCCTTCACAGCATGGGATGGCCCCCCTGCCACCACTGTAACCATTCCTGAAGAGCCAGTCAGGGGCAACAGGAAGATCTATGCAATGCCCCTTCACAATAGATGGACAATGTTACTTCTGAGAGTGTGATGTTTTTGGGGCTCTAGTATCAGTAGTGGAGCAATGATGCAGTCAAGAGATTTATTGCATCAGTCTCTAAAATTCAAGCTGTGGCAAAGTTGTGAAATATTCTAAAAGGAATGCAACCCAATTAGGCCTTGGCTAAACTCGAGTTATATGAGTTAAAAACCAGACAACGCCACCCGGGGAATTTCACCAAGGGAATACATCTTACTAGTTTGACCACTCAGGTAAGCTTCACAAGGATTAAACAGAGATGTGGTTTTGGATAAAGAGTTATTTTACTTTTTATCTCCTTCAGCATTGCACAACATTACAATTACAGAGCATAAAAAAAAGCTGAAGGAAGATTATTCAGTGCCTAGGCCTCAGTGATTTCAGAATAATTTAAAGCATGCCAAGAAGCACCTAAAACAATATATAAAATAGGAAGGTGGGGGGGGCTCGACTAAAAAAAAAGGAAACATACACAGGTGTCACTCTTTTAGGTAGACATTAAAATAAAGCACTGCAACCAACACACAAGGTTATAAAAGAGCACACAAAGGGATAAGTAAAATCACACCGCCACACAGTAAAGCACTTGGCCACCTCTGTATGAATCAACAAATCTTTAACCCGTAATTACACAAAAAAACCCAGCCCCACAATACTAAAACAAGTTACCAACTTAAGTTTTTTGGGTTTTTTTTTAAATTGAAAACTTTAGTAAAAGGTAAAACGAATGAAGAATCTACACAGAAATTACGAATGATTAAAAAAAAACAAAAAAAAACATATGTATAGATAGACTGAAATCACTGAAAGAACATACTGTATAGCACTCAAATCCAATAAAAGACAAAACACAAGTTAGGCAATCCCACTATCTGTACGCCACTCCTGAACACCACTACGCAACAGCAAAATTACCTTGGCTGTACAGCGTCCGATCAGCGCTCACGTTGACTCGCCGTAGCAAACACGAACATGGGCAGCGTCATCGCAGTCTTTCCTTCTCGGAGCGTACCAGGGGCCTCATGCACAAAGGGTGCGTATGTAAAACGCCTGAAAAGGGGAGTAATGAGTGAATGATACACGGACACAAACTTTCCTTAGGCCACGAGTGTAATGACTGACTTCAACAACAGATATCTGTACAGCGTCACATCTTCCATTCTTGCACTGCATATAACTAAAAACATCAGCAGACTGTATAAAAGATTACCACAAAAAATGTATATAAACACTTAATTTAACATGTCTGTTTTTACAGTCAGCATAAGCACTTTTGTCAGCATTTTCAACTCTGAATGGCAAGGTAAATAAAACATAATAAAACACAATAGCTATTTGATTTAATATAATACAGAAAATACAGAAAAACAAAATATACTCAGCTTACTCAAATGATATACTGTAACTTTACACCATGCTCTAACTGTCCATTCTGTAGTCCAGCATTTCAGTACATACAATTGCTTAATATTACACACAACAACGGTAAATCTTCCCGCGGCTATGGACCACCATATAAATAACAGTGCAGCGCAGCTAGCATCGTCACAGGTTAGCTCAGACGGCTACTCGTTTACTCTTCGTCAGGTAATTAACCTAATTACTTCAAAATGCACGGAAATACTGCAATATAAACACTCTCCTGAGTATGTCTACACATTCAACCAACACTCAAGTAAACAACAACTCTTATTATGAGGGACACATACCTGAAAAGGGGAGTAATGAGTGAATGATACACGGGAACAAACTTTCCTCAGGCCACGAGTGTAATGACTGAGAGGAACGCCTGAAGTGCACCGTAACGTAGCTCAACAGCGTTACACTCCCTCTGCTGTCTCCCTCTGGTAACTGAACATAAAGCATGACCAAACACGAAATACTGTACTGAAACTATTATAACAGGAAGTAAATATTTTTAACCTTAAACTATTATATAAATAGAGATGCTTACACTATTTCAGGATATGAAAAACACGACATATGAGGCCGATGATGTTGATCTATTGCTGATTATTCAGCCCATCACACATACGCACAAAAACATGGCGTACGCTCTTTTTCACGGCAAAGTTCAGGGGTCTCATTTATAAAACATTGCGTGGAATCCATACTAAAAGTGTGCTTACACCCAAAAGCTGGAAATGGCGTATGCCAAAAAATATTCGGCTTTATAAAACCGCGCTTACTCACACCTGCACGCAATTTTCCCTTTATAAATCACACTCCACCTGGAAGATTGCGCAGGTGGATTCACCTCACATCCCGCCCCCAACACACCCACATTTTACCATGAATGGTCAATGCAAAGTACCTCATGAATGTCTTTGCATATAAATATGCCTGCTGATCAATGGCATTTTACGTACGATCATGGCAGAGAAAAGAAAAAGAAATTTTACGGAGGGTGAAATTGAGGTGCTTGTGGGTGAGGTGGAGGCCAGAAAAGATATTTTGTTTGGTGGTCACAGTAGCAGCGTCACGAATAAAATAAAAAGAAATGAGTGGCAGCACGTCGTCACCGCAGTGAACAGTTACAGTGCCACAGAGCGTTCTGTGGCAGAAATGAAAAAGAAGTGGTCGGATGTGAAGGTGGAGGCCAAGAAGAAAAAGGCATGGCACCGTCGAAGCGCATCTGCTACTGGTGGGGGCAAGGGCGCACCTGAGCCCACACAGCTGGACACCAAGATAGCCTCGATCCTTGGTACGGCCAGCGTGTATGGCATAGTGTCAGAGAAGGAAGGAGACACCGATTTGGCAGAGACCACAGAGGAGACTTGAATCGGTAAAGTACAGTTTTATCTGTTTATTAAAGTAAATATTTTAAGACTTGTGAAAAGGTAGTTGACTTCTTTGTGTCCCCAGTCATTGTGGAGTTGGAAGCGGTGGGTGACGAGGAGGTTCCGGGCACGGCGTGTCCTGGCACCGTGGCTGAAGGCCTGGCTGTCCCCAGCACCAGTGCGTCCCGACCGCATGGCGCACCTAGAAGTGGTCGGATCCTGACAGACGCTGTCCTTCAAACACAAAGGGACACCATCAGTGCCATTAATGAAGTCCGTGACGAGCTCCAGCAAATACGCACAGTGATGGGCAACATGTGTGAGGTCATGTCTGACATTGCCAGCTCCATTAAAGATCTTGTTAAAAAATGAAACATACTTGCCGTCTTATTTAAAACGCCGCATGACACCTTCACGGAGCCTTGCTCCCTGCTGAAATTCCTCATGTCGGGGAGGTGGTTGTGGATCTGGGTCCTCTTGGTGTGGGGGAGGGAGGCCATGCGGGAGGGGGACAGCATTCCCCAGTGCCACATTGTGCAGAACTCCACAAGCCATTATTATTTTACACACCTTTGTGGGGTGATAAAGCTGTCTGCCCCCCGAGGCATCCAAACACCTCCACCGAGCTTTGAGGAGACCGATGGCTCTCTCCACGACTGAGTGCGCGCGAGAGTGTGCCACATTGAAGCGCACCTCCTCTGCGCTCTGCGGGTTGGTGAAGGGGGTGAGTAGCCAGCGCTTTAGGGGGTAGCCACTGTCACCTGCAAGGTATAACAGAAGAGTAATTATACATCAGGCTTTAATGGGTAGAATCTATACAATGGTGTTTATGTACTTACCCAGGAGCCAGCCATCACGCGCAGCGCCTGCCTGCAGCCTGCTCCCTACACTACTGTGCGTCAGGATGAATGAGTCATGTGGTGACCCAGGCCACCGTGCCACTACATTCGTCAAGATCATGTCCGAGGTACAAATAATTTGTATATTGAGTGAATGCACATTTTTTCGGTTCACATAAGCAAATTCATTTTCACTCGGAGCCCTTATAGCAATGTGAGTACAGTCAATTGCGCCGATTACATTTGGGAAACCGGACATTGCTGCAAATTGCCTTTTAATGTCGGCCTGTTCACCCACAGTGTAAGGAAACCTGATGTATCGACTGGTCATTTTTATAATGCCATCCAAAACGGCTGGCATTATGGCGCTGAGGGATGGCTGCGATATCCCAGACCTAAGGACATAATTTAACTGAATTATATCATACCCAAAAGGGGCTTTAGACAGACAATGTAACATTATATAATATTAATCACATCAAACACTTACCTGTCGGCTAATTCCCGCTGAAAGGAGCCAGTCGCCAGGAACCCCAGAGTGGTCAGCACCTGGATATGCACCGGGATGGCGCGGTTCCGGCGGGTGGGTCTGTCTAACACTGGGCCCAGTTCAGCACATAGATCCAAGAGCACCGCTCTAGGGAATCTAAATCGGCTTATTAGCCAGTCATCATCACGGGCCAGGAAATCTCCGTGGTCTCTAAAACTTCTCTCCATCCTGATCCTACCATTTGCGTGATCTTCCAGCAGTGCCAGCGCATCAATTGTGCAACATTACGCACGAGTGTCACCGCACTATTTATATGCTTACTCAGCAAACTGAATGATTGTTACACACCTTGTCACAATTACTATTAATCAATCAGTGCCATCCACCGTTCTGTATCATTTGAAGATGGAAGTATGATATATGAACATTGTGCATACAGTAGTAGGCCTAACGGCTCACTAAAGGAACACATGTATAACACTGCAGACTTGGATGTTTATGATTACGCGGGTCTATAAGTCTGATATGTGATGACATTAAATGTATGAGATCAGTCTGGCTTCAATTCACCACCTCACCATCTGCACCGCCAGTTCCCCGTCTCCAAAATGTTCGTAAGCAAGCATCAAAGTTGGCGTACTGGTGCGCACATTCTCACGCTAAGTTTATTTTTATAAATCACAACCTTTGCATAGGAAGTTGCGTATGCAAGTTTTATAAATGAGACCCCAGAGTGAAATGACCGTGTAATTGTCCTAATATTAATCCCCGTGATGCGCATTCAGCATGTGCGCCCCCAAATTCTATCCGGTCTTCACAGCATCATTACTAGTCAGTGGTTAAAGTTAGTGACTTGCTGTTTGTTGCTGGTTAACAGCTTAAGATCTTTCTGACAGCGTGCCAAAGCGCTCATTTTTTCGCACCTCCACTTCAGCGAGTAGCGCCTCCAATTCTTTTTTGATTTTCTGATCTTGCAGAGAGGGGAATCCCCGGTGCATGGCTCATTTAAATATGTTTTGCGTATTTAAATAGGGGCGTGGACAGGGGAGTCGGGTACTCCAACATGTGCGCTCAATTCCATGTTGATTGGGATGTACAAAGGAAATGTGCTTGGATTCGTGCGCACTGATTCATACATCTGGATATTTTTGTGCGCACGACGTTTTCTGGATTTGAGCGTACGCCATGTCTCAGTAGGAAATCCACGCAAGTCTTTGTACATGAGGCTCCAGCACTACACGGGAGCAGTAGCAGACCAGGGAGAAAGAGAGACATCAGCTGGCGCGCCACCGCATTTATATGCCGCTAATGCGCTGATTGGGAGCCCCGCTGCAGGTGCGTGACCGGAAGGAGCTGGAACGTTGATGTTATAGCACTGCGGCCCCCAGTGGTGGGGCAGACCTAACTGGCTGTTTACAGGAAGACATGTCATTAATGCTCCCCAGTGTTTTGTTTTGTTTTGTTTTGTTTTGTTTTGTTTTGTTTTGTTTTGTTTTGTTTTGTTTTTTTCTTCAGGTATTGCTTCAAGGTTAACTTGTCTGTTTG